>NC_069658.1:395014686-395229686 GCF_027244095.1 Hemicordylus capensis | reverse complement strand
TTTCCCTCACATGCTAGATTGCCGAAGAAGCGATGAGTTCACGTAACAGAAGAGAGCCCCTGGAGAACTGCACACATGCTCTCTCGAAAGATGGATGACAAAGAAATTAAGCACCCAGAGTGTGTGAACATGCCTTCCTTTCAATTAACCACCAGGGCGGGTGGGGGCAGTAACAAAGTAAACACAAGCAGCAGCACCGAGGGCACAAATTGGTCCTTCTGGGTAAAGTCACATTGTGCCTTTACCCCTTCAGTTTGTTTAGTTAAACTGCAGAACTTGCATGCCAGAGCAAATGCTTATTCCAAGGCTTGTTTTGTTTTGTTGTTTGGCCATTTCAGATTCAGTCCACTGTCACACACATGAAACCAAGGAAGTAAATCCCTGCACGGATTTACTCTCAAGAACAGGTCCTTGTGGAGTAAGTGCATACAGCAGATCTAATGGAGCCTTCAGCACTATGTAATGGCACGGTAGGACTCCAGAATGGGAGGCGTGAGTATATCCCTATTTTCAGCCTGGACTTGTTGGGAGCATCATGGTTTTTTAAGAAAAGCATATATGATATAGCCTTTGGAGCAGCCCTTGTGTGAGAGGAGCAAAGAGTGTCTTACATTTGGTCACTGATGAGAAGTTCATGGATTGTAGTTCTCCCCTGTCACCAGCTTCTGTGACAACAGGGCCAGCAAATGCTGTGATTTGCAATAACTAGAAAAGAAGCAATATTCAATGGAATAAAGCAGTAGTTTGCATGCTACCTGTAGTCTGCAGAAGCAGATCCTTGGACTAGGTTAAGTTGGGCTTGAGTGGCCCATGGGGTCTGGCAAACAGGCTTTAATTAGAGAGAAAAAGGAGGACACGTATTGTAACTTTGTCCACCACTTCAGGCAATTCAGTAGGAAAGATGAGAGGCATAGGAGGAACTAGAGCTTGCTTCTAAGTAAGCATTCTTAGGCTGCTTTCAGACTGCAACGTTTTTCAGTGTCTGGATCAGGCACACGGATTCAGCATGCCCGACACCCATAAATCACATGGTCCTTGTGCAACCAGGGCACGATCATAACAAATGGCATAGTTCAAAGAGGGAATTGTCCACCACCACAAGCACCCACTCTAAATTGTCACCTTTTCCTCTCATCACCCTATGATTGGTTTAGCATTACATCAGGAAAGTTAAAACAAACCCTTAATACTGCAGAGATTAAGGAATGAGAGACAGTGCACCCCACCTAGTTCCAGATCCAGCTTTTGTGTGAGGAAGTTGTTGTTTTTTAAAAATTCCTTAACAGGCATAATGGATCCTAAGAACAAAGGCAGCACACTCAGTGAAGACAGTGCCGTGACATCAAATCCATGCCTTAAACGTCAATGATTTTTCACTCCATGCTAGATAAACTTCTTTAGAACAACCTGTTTTCTTGGAGGGGCATGCACAATGCTTACCGCTATAGCGCCACCTCATGGAGAGAGAGAGGACTTTGGTCAAGAAAGTTGGTAAGGGAAGTTTTGAAGGAGAGGGGAGAAGCCCAGCTTTGCAGGCCAAACTGGGTCACAGGAACTGATGCTATGGTGGGGGCAGTTCAAAGGCATGAAGAACATGCAGTGCATTTACATAATCTTCCCTAAGGGGCCCTTGTTCTCCTGAGGTTAAGCCCAAAAGATTGACTTTTTGTCCTTCAGTGCTACTTTGCATAGGGGCATTAATCCTAAAGCTCAATCAGATTTCCATGTGAATAAATAAGTGGCTGCCCCCAAATCTCCCCTTCAGTTCTCTTCCCAGTTGCTAGCATGGAGGCAGTAGCCAGAGCAGCATGGCTGCAGGATTTTATTTTATCCAGCACTGTGGTCTTTATAGGGGGCCCAGTGGGAAGGCAGATGGGGCAGCAACGTTGCTGAAGCTAAGCAGGTCCAGGTCAGGTTCTGGATGGGAACCTGCTTAGGAACCCCCTCTTTGCAGCCTTGAGTTCCTTGGGAGAAGATGGGGTATAAATATAACAACTAGAATTCACATACACAGCAGGAGGAGGTCTGGGAAAATGCCAAATATTTACGTGCGTGTCTTGTATACACAAAGCTGACACAGAGCTACGGGAGGGGCCATAGATCAGTGACAGAGCACCTGCTGTGTGTGCAGAAGGCCCCAGGTTCGTTCCTGGCATCTCCAGGTAGGGCGGGGAAAGACTCCTGCCTGAACCCATGGAGAGCTGCTGCTAGTCAGCTAAATAGACCAGTGGCCCAATTCATCTTGGACAGCTTCATACATCCATAGAGAGCCCTGCACAAAGGCCCTGTGGTGACGACCATTGTGGATGGCAGGCATTTCTGCAAAACCCAGCAGCTGATCGTGTCCAACTGTTTCCACTGCATTCCAGGTACTACAGTGATCCTGCCCCCATCACTCACTGGGAAGGCTCCCAGGGTTCTCTAACCCTCCTCTCTCTAGATGCCCACCAGCAGCAGCCACCACCCAGTTCCTTCCTGCCTCTACACAACCCCAGTCCCCACTTCAAAAGCAAAGATCAATAATCTGTCAGTGGAATCAAGCTGCACCCTTAGGCCAGGGTTCCCCCCCCTTAAGATCTTCTTCCAGATACACTTTTACCGTCTATTCACCAAAACTGTAGGTGCAGCCTTTGCAAGATATTGCCTTCAGCACTCCTTTCCTTAATTTGCAAGAGGCCAGGAACAGCTGAGATGTGTGGGGCAACAGCTGGCCCTTTCCCACTTGCATGGCATCCGAGGTGGTGCAGAAGAGACCCAAAGACAAGCTCCCTGCCCTCCTGTCTGCATAAACAGTCAAATCTCAGCCAAGAGTTTATTGCTAGCCCAAGGCAGAAAGGGCAAGCCCCATGTGTCCGTGCCTGAGCCAGAGTACCCAAAGGTATGCTTCACAACGTAGGGACACAATCTACTGGCAAGTTCTCCTGCACAAGCCCCACTGAAAAGAACAGGAGTTGTGCAGAAGCAGGACTCCATTTCACTTCAGAGGAGCTTGTGCAGGAGAATTTCCCAGTGGAGCGTGCCCTGGGGCTCCGATCTTGCAGTCCTCCAAATTGTTACCCTGAATGGCACCAGAAATCTGCTTCTGAAGCAAATGCCTCGTGGTAGGGCTGCAGCTGAAGGCAGGAGAGCGATTAGCGGGCCCCAAGCAGCCAGGGCTCCTTGGCAGTCCTTTGGTGTCCCCAGGCCATCCACTTCTTTCCTCCCGTGTACCTGGATGCAGAATACCCATGTGGCCAGTGCAGCCTGTACAAAGCGTGGCAAGAGGCTTCAGAGTACACAGAGCAGCCTTCTGCCTAGATGTAGAGAGGCAATTTTAAAGAGTCAACCTGTGCCAGGAAGGGAAACCTTTGGAGCCACCGTGAGTCGGGAAGATGGGGGCAACCGCTGCCAGGCCCCCTCCCCGCCTTGATCCTGGGACCATGAAGCCTCCCAGGGCAGGTGACGCAGATCAGTCCCAGCCCTTCTTAGAGCATGCTGCCAAAACCAGCTTAGTCACTTTCCCAAATCCAGAGTTGATGTAATCCCCAGATCAGAGAGAGTAACACCATCAGTGCATCATCCAAGCGCCGTGACAGGGGCTGGATCACACAAGCAGCTGTTCAACAAGCTTTATTGCTCGTTTGCATACGACTCTCCAGCAATCACGGCATTTCCTTGAGTTCCCTAATGAGCAGCTGCAAATGAGATTCCAGGGTGCGTGCATGTCTGGGGAGTCTAGAAATAGGACCAAGCACACGAGACTGGGCAGTTCAGACCCAAGCCTCCCAGCCAGAAAGGGGCCCGCAGTCCACCAAGACAACCCGAGCGGCACAGTTAGCCGGTTTTGGACAGAGAGGAAACCCTTCTAGAGAAGTTTAACCAGGGCTGTGTTCTATTCTGCTTTTCAAAACACACACTCACACACCCACCCCTGTGCCAAGGTCACCTTGTATAATATTCAGCATATTTGCATACTTGATTCTGTTCTGCTAGTCACAGAGCAAAATAATGGCTATGGAGGGCACTGAAGCTCCCTTTTGCCTTTGGAGCATCCCCCAGGCCAGGGCTGGGCAAACGGTGGCCCTCCAGTGGGAGTTGTAGTTTGACAACTCCCATCATCCTGGGAAGGCCAAGTGGACCCAGCCCTGCACCAGACACTGTCAACACTCTTCTCCAGTGCCATCCCCAGGTGTGGCCTGAGGGACACACAAGGCAGCCCCCTTGCTGGAGCTAAGCAGGTCTGGCCAGTGCTTTCATGGAGACTGCCCGAGGACCCCCATTTGCACCACCTTCTGTTCCAGCACGGAAGAAAAGTGGGATAGACATGTAATAAAAAAATGCTACGCACACTCTTACTGGAAAGGAAGTCCCACTTTGCTCAGTGGGATTTATTCCCTGGCGTGTTGAGGATTGAAACCTCTTCTTTAGAGCTTCAAATAGCGATTCTCAAGATGCTGAATTCTGCATCCAATACTACATGACAGGGCCTTGCTCTTCTGTGCTTGCATCCAACAGTGCAAAAAACAGAAAGGACTGAACTCCATTCGGGGATGGGGTTGTAGCTCCATGTCAGAGGATCTGCTTTCCATGCAGAGGGTCCCAGCTTCAATCCCTGGTATCTCCAAGTAGGGCTGGGAAAGGCTCCTGCCTAAAACTCTGGAGAGCCACTACCAGCCAGTGGAGACCAAAGGTTCCCAACCTTCTGCCTTCAGAAGTGGGCCCCACCTCCCCTCTTTCTGTAGTGTCCAACCTTAAACAGACAGCACTGCTGCCATCAAGTTTGGCCCTGGGGGATAACTACAAAGCATAGATGGGGGATGAGGGGAGCAAAGGCAAGCTGGAGGAGGAGGGAAGCTGCAGGACAGGAGTCCACAAGGGAGGTTAAACCAGAGGTGCCACAGAAGGGAGAGCATCCACAAACTTGACCATTGTGTATGGGACAGATACCAGCATTCCTGACACACAAAAGTATGAATGACAGGGCCCAAGGACATTGGCTTCAGTGTCTTCCAGGTTTCTGATTTGTACTGTGCCTTGAACATCATCTTATGAGAAGGATACAGATCCTTTTAATTCACATCCTTGAATATTTCTGAGCTGTAAGCTTGCTGATCTGTACATGCGTCTTAAGGGCATGTGTTTCTTCCTCCCACTTTATGTCTTTGCTCTGGGAAATATCAATGTGCCCTTAGAAACCACAACTGCCTCAAAAAAGGGTGGTGTATGTGTTTCTGTATCCTATGATTTTATCCTCACAACCCCCTTGTGAGGTAGGCTAGGCTGAGTGACTGGCCCAAGGTCACCCACAGAGCTCCACGGCCGAGTGGAGATTTGAACCCAGGTCTCTCCCACTCCCAGTGAGACTCCACTCCACATACAATCGTGGAGCTGCTTCAGCAAAAATCACTCCACTTCCCCTGCTCCACCAGAAGTACCTATGGCTCTACATGAGGCCACTCAAGAGACAATAAGGAGTCACCGTATTATCATAAAGGTAGGGTTATCTTGCTCTTGCTTAGAGGCTCCTGGTCTACAAGTACCTTTACAACGGGGAAAGGTTGTTCTTAACTCTGCCTGTACTGTCCTAGAAGGTGAGATGACAACAAACCTGTCCTCATTTCAGCACGGCAGACTGGTCCGGGAGCAAGCCTTCATAACTTAGAGGACCCTAAAATACACAACCCACAAAGCCAATGATAACGCTCACCAGAACTTTCTATTGTGGCATGTATCCAGAGCAAACTAATTAATCACGCATGCATATTACTTTATCAGCAGCAGTAATCCAACTTCTGTTTGAGTTTCCATCCAGAGCAGATAATAATCTCCCATGATGTATTGACAGTGACTGTGTGCTCGAGACTGGCAAGGATCAGTCAAGTTTGTGAAGAGCTGCCTTGCATTTCCCAGCTCTTGGGACTGCTATGGAAGTATAAGTTAGCCAGCGGGTGTTAAGGCTAAAGCACACATGCCAGATAAGAAGCTAAATTCTAGCCCGCTGACCCAGGCTCACCTTCCGTTTGAGAAAGGGGTTTTATTTTGAAATGATTATACAAATGTCTTCCCTTGCAATCTGACATCAAAGTTGAGGGGGCTATGTGGGTGGTAATTGAGTTTCAGGGTGACGTAAAAAGGACTGATGCTCTCTTTCCTATCTGGTTCATCCTCATGATTATTCATCCAAGTTCAGTTCTTATCTCTGAAGTTCTTCAGCTTGGTTATATTTTCACGTCCAGCGTGCTTAAAGCAGGTTATAAAATGGAATGCTCTGTATGATTGACTGCGAGTGTTCAATGAAGATTTCCATTATGTCAGAATGAATGGTGAAAAGTCATCAAGGTATTCTAATTGCCTCTTTCACCCAAGAAAGAGTCCATGGCCAGTACTGTCTTTCCCCAGTTTGCATGGAGAAAGCAACCAGACACAGAAGGAGCTTAAAATAATAATTTTTTTTAAAAAGGACCACAAGAACAAATAAGGCACTTAGTCCTGTCCATAAAACCCTGAAATTCAACCAAAGTACCTGACTTGCTTGAATGACTCACGGGCCTCCTCCTCTGCAACAGTTATAGAAAAGAGAGAAGTGAGCCATTGCCTCTTTTGGGCTGCTGCTCCTGAATGGGATCAGGAATTCACTCCAGAAAAGTACAGGGAACAGCAACCCCCCCCCTCCCCCAAAGTAGTCAGAGCTCTGGACAAACTCCACTGCTTGCAGTGGCCACAAGCCTGTAGCAAATTCAGAGCATTTAGAAATTTGGAATAAATGCTGTCTCACTAGTGCTGCATGTTTTCTATCTTCAGAACATCTGTAGACCGATGAACAATGACTGCACAGTCTTTTATGGATAATGCATCTTTGAGAGATACAGAGATACGGCACAGTTCTCACAGCACAAGCGCCCATCTCAACGACCGATCAATTCTAACATTTCCTGCGGATCCACTATCTTCTCCCGAGGCTTCCCAGCTAGCTTGCCTCTTGACACTTCAGCAGCGTCAATCTTCTCCCAATCAGAAAAAGAAACTGGATGGATCCCTGTAATCATCACAAAAAGGGGAAAGTACAGATCAAATCAACCTGCTTGCAATTAAATGCAAAACACAGAAGTGCATATGCCTTCCACGCACAGGCCTCTTCAAAATCAGAGGCTGAATTACAGGCATGCTTTGCACATCAATGAGGCGGCTGATTCCGGAGTGTAGGTAAAGTGAGATCAGTTATATCTTGGAAGATCCTTGTAATAGCACAGCTCTACCTCAGGGAATGAAACATCTTTGGTTCACTTAAAAATCCTGAATTGATTAGAGGGAACACATGTGCACATGCTAATTGAAAGCATTTAAATATAACGACAGTAAAGGACCCAGTTGGGGCTTCCTAATGCATTCCCAAGTACATGGGGGGAAATCACTACAAAAATAGTTCAGATTCAGTTCCCTCTACTTTATGACAATGAAACGTTACACAAACCCAGCAAGGTTCATTTCAAGATTTCACATATCACCAAGAAACCATCAGATTCCAGATTTTATGCAGTTTCAGACCTGTGAACAACAGTAATTATGCCATAGTTTGACCCGCTGGGCCTCTTGATTTGGCCTACTTCATCTATCAATGATTTTTTGAATACAGATATCTCTGCTGTGTAGCAAGCTACCTGTAACACCAAGAACTGTATAAGTTAAACACAAGCCCCTGCCAGTGGTTTACAATTTAACAACATATATTTTAAACAAAGTAGTAGTCGACCTAGTCAGAAGGTAATGCCTATCCCCAGCCACATAAGAACAGCCCTGCTGGATCAAGCCCAAGGCCTCTCTAGTCCAGCATCCTGTTTCACACAGTGGCCCACCGGATGTCCTTGAGAAGCCCACAGGCAAGAGGGGAGGGCATGCCCTCTCTCTTGCGGTTGCTCCCCTGCAACTGATATTCAGAGGCCTCTGAGGCTGGAGGTGGCCCATAGCCCCTAGACTAGTAGCCATTGATAGACTTGCCCACCATAAATTGGTCTAAGCCCCTTTTAAAGCCATCAGCATATCTATGGCAAAGAGTTCCATAGATTAATTATGCGCTGGATGAAAAAGTACTTCCTCTTGTCGGTTCTAAGTTTCCCGACCTTCAGTTTCATGGGATGACCCCTGGTTCTAGAGTTGTGTGTGTGAGAGAGAGAGAAATTTCTCTGCCCACTCTCTCTACTCCATGCATAATTTTATACACCTCTATCATGTCTCCCCATATTCATCTCTTTTCCAGATTAAAAAGCCCCAGATGCTGTAGCCTTGCCTCACAAGGAAGGTGATCCAGGCCCCTGATCATCTTGGTTGCACCTTTTCCAGTTCTACAATTTTTTTTTTAATATGTGGTGACCAGAATTGTATGCAGTACTCTAGATGTGGCCGCACCATAGATTTGTACAAGGGCATGATAATATTAGCATTTTAGCAGCCACCCAATACTGTAGAGTTAAATTCTGTTTCCAAACTGCTTTCATGGGGGCGGGAGCGTGTTTGCGGCTGCTATGTGACCTTCTTAAGCCTCTTGAGCCTAGTAGTGACAGTCAAAGTGCTCTAATATTAAATTAAAATATAGATACTTGCCAAGGTCATCTAGCTAAGTACAGGTTTCTAACATGGCTTTCATGCCTGTGGTTTTAGATAGATAGCAACATATATACTCATTTAGACAGTGAGACGCTCACCTCTGGACTGAAGGATGCCCCTCATTCCTTCACCACCTTCCTTAGTGTCTGAAAGGTCTAATGCACCAGACTGCAGGTCCTCCAGGACAGACTGGGCTGTGTCAAAGCTGTCATTCATAGTGGTGATGATTACGCCTGTGGGCCCCCGCTTTACCCAGCCGCTGCAGTAGAGTCCTGGAAAGCGTTACACCCAGTCAAGCAGCCTGGCCAACATGATCCCAGTCCTACTGTAAGGAGAAAATCCACTAGCCTCCTTAACACAGCTTTTCACCTGAGACAGATCTAAGCAACAGCCATGAACTGGCAGTTCCTTCTCCATTGTCATGATCATAGGAAGCTGCCTTATACTGAGTCAGACCATTGGTCCCATCTAGCTCAGTACTGTCTGTATTGACTAGCAGCAGCTCTCCAAGGTTACAGGCAGGAGTCTCTCCCAGCACTCCCTGGAGATACTGCCAGGGAGTGAACCTGGGACTTCCATGCAGATGCTCTTCCGCTAAGCTGTCGTCCCATTCCCCTAAGGGGAATCTCTAGAAGCACTCACGTGCAGTCTCCCATCCAAATGCAAGCCAAGGCAGACCCTGCTGAGAAAATGGGACCATTCATGCTCACTACTACAAGACCAGCTTTGCTGCTGACCCCAACTCAAAAGTCACTGAGGGACCAATGCTGTGGCTACTCAAGGCCAATATTCACAGGCATCACAAAGCTAGTCATAAGAACACAAGACCAGCCCTCCGGGATCAGGCCCAAGGCCCGTCTAGTCCAGCATCCTGATTCACACAGTGGCCCACCAGATATGTGGTCCCCAATCGCTTTGTGTTTTTGTGACAAAACTACTAATTATCACAAGAAATTACGTGCCGTCCCAACCCTCCCGGGAAGTCACTCTTCTGTAGTGCTGCCAATATACCCCCCCCCCCCACCACCATCACGGGCCAATCTCGGTTACATACATAGTTCCGGTTATACTGACCTGGTGTCCCCAGAACTCTGCCTGAACTGTTGGGGACAATCCCTTGCTTGGGGTCAAAGGGCACAGAAGTGTCAATGGGGAGGCTCCTGTAGCCAATGCTGCTGAGAATCAAACCACACATCAGCTCCTCCACTTCTCCAGTAGGAACTGCCTTGGCAGTTTCGCCTGAACCCTGCAGAGCCCAAGGAGAGAAACAATGGGAGGTTAGGGAGGACATCCCATAATACCAGCAAAATCCACCAGCTTCTTGGCCAGAAAATGCTCTGTGATCACCAGATGCTGTACATGTCCCGTCTGATCAGGTGTGGTCCTAGATGGGAACCATGCAGGTGTAGTGGCTAGAGTGCTGGACTAGGACCGGGGAGACCCGGTTCAAATCCCCATTCAGCCATGAGACCTGCTAGGTGACTCTGGGCCAGTCACTTCTCTCTCAGCCTAACCTACTTCACAGGGTTGTTGTGAAAGAGAAACTAAAGTATGTAGTACTCTGGGCTCCTTGGAGGAAGAGTGGGATATAAAATGCAAAATAAATAAAAAATAAATAAACGAACTGTTCTGGGCTTCTTAAAAGAAAAGCAGCTGCAAAAAGGAACACCTTATTGATCACAGCAGCAGCACCCCCGGCTGGTTCCAAGCCCTTCCAGGTCAACGGCACCCCCATGCTGGCTGTGCTCACAGGCTGCATGATTAGGGTGCCCTCCCATCAGAGCTAGTAGATGGGAAGAATGCTTTTCATACAGCTAGGCGGAAAATGAATCCCTGAGGAGACATCGTCCCGGCTTGCTGAGAATATGCCATTTCGGCTCGCAGACAGCCGGCAGTTATACGGGTGGCTCTAATTAGACTGGGGGAATAAAGCTGTCTTTAGCTTAATGCGGAAGAACCCCGGGGGAGGGGGGATCTCCAAAACCAAATGGATACAGCAGACCTGAGAGAGCCAGACAGAAGAACAAGGAGGAAGGGGAAAGAGTTTGGGCACCGGGAGGACTCTGGAGCTCATACTTCCAGCCTGGTGACAGCCATCCGGATGGCTCTTGCCTGCTTCCCGTCAGTGCCGGGCAACACTTCCAGGGGGCTGCGGAAGAACTGCAGGCTCCACTCTCTCGATGCTGAAGCCCACCGGCCAGCAACCGCCTCTCCAGGTTCGTCTAAGGCTGTCTTGGCCATCAGCTCCGTCAGCCGCTTCCTAGGTCGGGGGACGTCTGAAAAGGACAAAAGCAGCACTGCAGAAGCACGCAAGGGATCCACCAGAAGCCGAGCTCAACATCCTGTTGATGTGGGCTGCCGAAGGGAGTAGGACGACCGAGTCCAGCACAGGTCATCCATGCAGAAGAATCTCCACGGAAGATCCTGCAAGTTCTCACAACATGCAAAACGAGGGTGAAGACTCCATGGGGCCACGCAGCTCCCCACCCCCACCTCAAGCAGATCCCCCCGCAAAGAGGGGCTGCAGCCTGCTACAGGAAGCCCGAAGCCGAGGCCTTCCTCATGAGCCACGTCTGCCGACAAGGAAGGAGGCAAGGATCCTCGTGCTGTCTGCACAGACACGGTGAGGAGCCCCGAGGAAGGGGGTTAAAATGGTACCCCTTTCCGCACAAAGCCAGCCAACCAGAAGTGGAGCCTTAATAACAGGCACCCCCAGGATGAGGTGAAGATGATAACCAGTGGTTCTCAGAAGGTGTCCCTGGTGCAGAGGCAGCCAACCAGCCAGGACCAAACCAGCCATGCTGTGGGAGATCTGTGATCAGACTGCCCCACATCTTTTGCTTTCCTTAAGAGCAGCTACAGGAGTCAAGGCATAGAGAGGGAATGTGTGAGGGTGGATGTGGGGGTTAACACTCCCTGTACCACCACCACCACCCCAAATTTAAAAGTCAACCCCCCTCCCTGCAAAAAGCTGCTACTCATCCCACTGGGGTGGGGGTGGAGGGATAGGCATAATGCGTCAAACTAAGTATTGGGGTGGGGGGCATAGCTCAGTGGCACAGCACAGGCTGCTTTGCATGGAGACGGTCCCAGGTTCAATCCCTGGCAGCATCTCCAGGTAGAGCGGAGAGAGACTCCGGCCTGCAACCTCGGAGAAGCCACTGCCAAGCGGTGTAGACGATCCTGAGCTAGATGGACCAGGGGTCCAACTCAGGATAAGGCAGCTTCACGTGTTCAAAGAGAGATCTGGAATAGCCTTTGGCTTTCTGTTGAAGCTCTCTAGGTTTTCCCTTCTCGAGCTTGAAATCTAGCAAATCATGTTTGCGCAACCACACCACTGCTTAAAGAACAGTTCAGAGAAGCACAGAGATAAAGTGGCAGTCTCAAGTTAACACAGTATTTCTCGGTCTTCACTACAGCATTGTTAAACCGTACCATCTCTTCCACTCAGCATCACACACGCAGACCTTTGAGCACTGCTGGTGTTGCAACTCCTCCCTGCCCCCCGCCCCGAGCTCTCCTTCTTCTTGGCGGCATGACTCAGACACTGTGTGATCAGGCTCTGCAGGAAAGAGCCCTTTGGAGGGAGCAGACGCACTCCCTAGAGCTGCTGCACAGAGGCACCTCTGCAGGTCTCTGGCCCCCAGCCATCTCAAGGTTAGACAGCTGCTGTTGCAGCTCATTGCCCTTGGGAGCACTGCAGTTCAGCCCGACAGCACGCAGCACACACTGCTCCGCTTTAGGATAGGAAGAGCTGCTCCACGGGAAAGAAAGGCAAAGGAGGAGACACGCTCAGCTTCCCAGCAACACTGCTTCCATTCAAGTACATCTGCACTAAAATCTGGACACGGCTGCAAGCATCAGGGCAACCGCTGTGGAATATGCTGAGGGGATTGGCTCCAGTTCTCCCAGTATCCCCTTTCAATTGGCCTGGATCAGCATACTCCATTAATGGTTTGCAAAACACAACCCTCTCTGCCATCTAACTGGAGAGCACTTCCCAGGCTCTCACAGGCCCATACAGATACACAAAAGAGTGAGGCAAGATCGAGGAAGATGCTGGAACAATCAAACTGACACTGCATCCCCCCCCCCCGCCTTGCAACATGAGCGTGATGTTACTGCATGCTTTGTGCTTAGGATGTATTGCCACATAAGAAGCAGAGCATCCAAGATTGTGTAACTGTCTCTGCCGCCAGCCATATCATCAGCTGACACAGGTTGTACCATACCAAACCCACCTAGGAAAGGGCCTTGGGAAATACAACTACTGAGGATCTCTGCCCCTCACACTCTTCCTTGGTACCCACATCTGATCCTCACCTTTGACAGCATCTCCAAGGCCTCTGAAGTCTGCAGGATCTAGGAGAGGCCTAGCACCAGGTAGGCTGATCATCTCTCGCAGCTCCTGAGGTTTTCAGAGAGGGAGATATACTTCAGTACATGTGGACTGCAGAAGTGTGTGTCATGCAGGGAAGCTGCGGTTTTGAGAGCCATTGTGGTGCAGAGCGTTGGGTTTGGTCATGAAAAACCCACAAGCTTTTTGTGAGAATAAAATGAGAGCACGGCGGGGCATCCAGATATCAGACTCCCTGTGCTCTCGGGCTGACACTTACATGCTAAACTAGGTGTGAAGAAAGCAAACTAGGAAAGGAAGCACTTTTCAGCAACTGTACTTCTTTCCCACAGATTCACTGCAGGATTTCTACTATGAAGGTTGACCTCATAATCTCCGCTACATGCTCTGTACTGATTGCAGTGGGCAGGGGTGAAGTCACGAGTGAATGGCCACAGCAAAGCAATATCTCTCCCCCAACCCTTCAAAACTGCCACATGGATGTGCCTTCATGACAGACAAAAGTGTTGCCCAAACTGTTTTTGATACAGCACAGAAACAGCCTCCCCAAAAAATCACAAGCCCCCCTCTGTCTCCAATGACTTCAGCAGCTAACACCAACCTGAAGTGATTTAGGGAGAATATTTACAGCTAGGGTTTGTGGGGTTTTTTTTGTTTTTTGTTTACCTTTATGGTGAAAGCCACCTGTAGGGGACCTCTTCTCCCTATAAGGCACACCCGCTTCACTTTGCTGCGAGCCAAGGCGGTCAGCGAGTCTTCAGTGATATCAGTTTTCTAGGCAAAGGGAAGAACTCTCAGCCTGGGAATTAGGAAAGTCAATGGGAGCAACTCCCAACATGATCAGCCACCTGCTTACATGAACAGCCCTACCTTCTTTGACATAAAGTACTTTACACTATCTTTTTTTCAGAAAAAGCTGGCAATGTTATTATCCTGTACAATCAGAACTCCTGTGAACAGGAGGGAGGTACACTGGTTTCACACAAAAATCCAAAGGGAAAAAAATCTGATGGGACCAAACCCCCTGCAACTGCCCCACTGTGACTCAATGGAACAGAATGTTTGTAGACTCAGAGGGCACTTAACAGACAACCAGGTGGGCAGAGCTAATGGTACTCAGGGGAAAGAGCACCAGAAGGAGAGCTTGAACAAGAAGAGCAGGAAAATTCTCAGCTTGAAAAATATTCCCTTAAGACCATCACAAACCCTTCTGCTTCTGGGGGGGGGGGAAAATGGGTCTACCACTCTTTAGTTTTCTCACCAGCCATTTCCCAACTATGTGTTGCTGAGGGGGAAGGGGTTTGACACATTTAAGATCTTGCTGGGGGGGGTAACCTCCCCACAAACAACATTAAGTTATAAGTGAAGACATTGTGCATCTAATTTGTTATTATTGATCACTATACGTATGCACTCACACAAACACACAATAAACTAACACGATTTACCATTAGATATTACTTATTCCATGATCCCTTTCTGTACCTACCTCCTCAGCAAATATTGATGAAAACAATAAACTGAGCCCTCATCAGCCATTCACTCTTGAAACTTTTAAGGCAGGATGAAAAGGCGCTAGGAATGAGCAGAAGTGCCCCCCTCCCCCCCCACACACAGCAGAAAACAGAAAAGATAAAATCTGCATATGAAGTAAGCCCCAAGTTCGAACAGGAGACTCCTACCCTTGTTGAGAATTTTTGTTTGTTTCTTCACTATGCTCAGCCACAGGCTCAGGTCACACATGCACACCAGGGATATACACCCACAATTTCTTGCAGGCTCCTACTTGTAATACATACATGCTGTATTCACTGAACATGTTCAGAAGGATCGTGTGCAGCCTTTTGGCCAACCATACCTTGCTTCTGCAGCACTACTTCTTGGTTTGTTCCCCATTTAGTGCTATATTATACAGTTGATAGTGTGGGGAGGTCTGCCTTAAGTCTGGGACACAACCCAAGCTTGCACTTGGGAACCAAATCCAAAGTTTAAAAACAAACAAAGCACAATGACCACCACAGAATGCATAGTGCCACTTATGAACAACATGCTCATATGTACACCGTGGCTTTTGTTTGTAGAATAATCCGAGCAAGGGCCTGGTCTTTCGCAGACTGATGGCCGGGTATTATTTTGCAAGAAAAGCATGCAATGGTGCACACCCATGCATCATTCAGAAATGATGCTAACCATGTATCGCTTGTATATAGGACGGAGCTCTTTATACAGTGTAACGTATGAAATGGCCTTCAGAATATGAGGGGAGCCTTCCAGGTTTGTGAGTCTGAGCATTGCATGACTTTCTTTCCCCCTGACAGGCCCTTGAGCCTTTCCCTCCCCTCCCCACACAACCCACCCCCGGCCTGCTCTCCTTGGTCTCTATCGTCCCAAGTATTAAAATACTCTGAAAAATATTAGACTGTAAAATATTACAGTTAGAATTAGCTAGACTAACCGAGCAGACACATACTATCCATATAACTAACTTACTATTCTGTTCGAAGGAGCAGTATAATATCTGCACTGTTTACAGAGGGGACCTTGTCAATCACTCCAGGGTGCCTTGTTCAGGTTTAACTAGAAATCTGCTTTGAGGGCAGGTAGGCAGAAGCGTGATGAAAGGTGAGCAAACAAGTAGAAGCACAATTTGACCACAGGGCAGGGGTGGGGAGAAACATGTCCCAACCGGGAACATCTCTGGAACTCCCAATTCATGTTAGCCAAAGATAGTTGGTCTGTTTTGCCAACACTGTCAGGCAGTTAGTCCGAGAAGCCTAGCAAGCTTCATTGTCGTTCACCACTGTTTCATGATTTTCCAGATGTAAAGGAGTTTGTTGGTTGGGGGCTTCTCGCCAAAGGCAGAATAAATTCCAGTTTAGCCAGTGCCTTACAGCTGGATTTAGTCCGGAGAGATAGCAAGAAAGACTGAATGCTGACAATGGTGAGGGAAGGGAATTAAAACCACTCCACAAGAAAGAATAAGTTATACTGCCCCCTTGTGATTAATTTAGGTATGGAATACAGTTTTTTAAAAAAAGAATGCAGCAGTGTCATTGCTCCCGTTTTCCCACACAATCTCAAGGTATGTCTAACTTTGAAAAACAAAGCTCTCTACCTGCTCCTTCCACAAAGCTTCAATGATGAGCATACTCAATGTCTGATTTGTTTTCCAGTGGGTCTCCTTTTAGTTGGCTCTCCCCTTCGTAAAAGGGAGGAACCCTGCAAGTTCACACTGCTAATCTCTGGAGCATGTTCACTGCTGCTGACAGGATTCCTGACTATCCAACTGAAAGCAGGTGAGTGGAAAAATAGTGTCATAAACACAGACTGCTTTGCCCTCCTAAAGCTGAAGAGAGAGTAGCTGAGGAAGAGGGGAGAGTTACCTTCTCCAAGTTAGTGGGCTGCTGGCAGGCAGTGAGGCAAGAAACTAAATATATCACACATTTTAAAAGCAACAGAATACAAAGCAAATGTGATCCATTTGGTCAGTCCGAGCAGTGGTGGATTTAAGGAGGCTGTTTCACAAGTAGCAGGCACCTTAAGAAGATGTGAGGATGGATTTGCTGGCATTGCTTTTCTTGCCTCCTCTGTAGTGCAGTCCCCCATCTTGCACACACACAATTCTGATCCAATCTGATCCCTCAATTGCCCCCTCCCTCCCCAAGCCCCTTCAGTGGCATATGCAGGATTACAACCTCCCCACAGAGCTAAGCAGAAGGACAGCTCTTATCTGCGAGGAGGGAATCCAACAAGCTGGCTGCAGTCATGGAGCGGCTTTTAATTAGGGATTCTGTCCAACTCTACCTCCATGTGAGAGCCCTTCATTAAGCTGAGAGGGATTTCTGGTAGTTTTTACATAAACCCTTCCTACCGTGCAGCCCTGCACTTTAAAACACTCTTGTCGTTCTTCGTGACTCACCCTAAGAACTTCAAGAGGCGATAAGAGAATCCGTGCAACGTCCAGAGCCACATTCCCATGTCCCAGGACCACAGCCGTCTCGCTGCTCAGGTCTGGTTTCAACTGCAAAAGGAGAGAGATTCTTCACAACAACCCCTTCAGCCATCTCCCAGTTTACTGCAGTGGTTCCCACGCTTTTCAGCAAAGCAGCCTGCTGCTGTTTTCCCACAGCTTCAGGACCCGCCAACATGGTGAATTGGCAGGTCCTCTTCTCCATTTCATTTATTTATTTCATTGTTCAATTTTTATACTGCCTCTCATAAGACATCCCAAGATGGCAGGATTTCCCCTCTTTACTGGCAACATCCGCTGAGGGTCAAAAACAGAACTTGACAATGTCAGCCAGAACAGCTGGGAAAGCATTCCTGAAACTAGGAGATCTTTTACTAAGAGGCAATGGAAAAGTCATTCCTCATGGCGACATTCAGGGTCACTTCAGACAAGACTCTTCTCTTACATGCGCACAAGCCATGTCTATATGGGGGAAGTATACGAACAACCATCAACATGTGAGAAATGTCAACATGTACATTTTGCCACACACCCTGAAATATGCACATTATAGTGTATAAACCTCATGAAGCAGCGACTTCCATGTAGAAGTTCTCTCATGTGAAACATCCCTCAGGAGAGGGCCACATCCTCTTCTTAACACAACACACAATCCCTACATGTCCCACTGCAGACAGCCTTGTGGCCCACCCACAGCTTTATCAATATAAATATTGTTCATGCTGTGGAAAACATCTCTCCCCTCCCCAAAGCCATTTATAGCAGTGTGGTCAGAGAAAGTAGTGTAGTCCTTCCTATAGTAGATATGTTTGGAGGCAGGAGGAAATATTGGGGCCATGATGCTCTTTCCTTCAGACCCTGCAATAGTCTGAGAGAGAGACACACACACACAGACCGAGTGAGTCCCTCTTGGAGTTGAAGGCCAGCTGTATCATGGGTGTGCGCGCCTTTTCAAGGTGAGTGGGAAGAAGAGCAGGAGTGTCCAGCCTTCCGTCCTGCCACCCACCCTCAACTCCAACAAAAAACATTAACTTCCACCCCAAAACCTCCGCCCTGCCATAGATAACATAGTCCCTTCACCATGGTCAGGCAAGTAGCTACATTGTATTTAGCCCTAACAAACATTTCCACCACCTCATACATTTTCAGTGGCCCAAATAATGTGGCTGGCAAGCCCAGCAGGAGCCATTCCCTGCATGCTACATGCCAGCATGTGGCTCAGGCCGTGGCAGTGACATTCTGCTGCCCCTCACAATCACTTCCAGAACTTCCCAGTTCTCCCGGCAACACTTGCCTTCCAGACCAGCCAGATGAGGGTCACTTCAATTCTTACCTTACCGCCCAGAGACCATACAAGTTTGATACAATCAATCAATCAATCAATCAATCAAATGAACCGCTGCCTCCCAGGACGGTCTTCAGCAAATCACCATCTCCAAGCCTTAGCCACCCACATAATATATAACAAGACTGGTCTACCTTACATAGGTACATAGGAAGCTGCCCTATATTGAGTCAGACCATTGGTCCATCTAGCTCAGTATTGTCTACACAGACTGGCAGCGGCTCCTCCAAGGTTGCAGGCAGGAATCTTTCTCAGCCCTATCTTGGAGAAGCCAGGGAGGGAACTTGGAACTTTCTGGTGCTCTTCCCAGAGTGGCTCCATCCCCTGAGGGGAATATCTTACAGTGCTCACACTTCTAGTCTCCCATTCATATGCAACCAGGGTGGACCCTGCTTAGCTAAGGGGACAAGTCATGCTTGCTACCACAACACAACCACTGCTGTAAACATTTCTGCAATTATGAATGCGAAGCACTTTGAACTCCCAATGATCCAAAAGCACCGTCCCTTCTGGAGGTAGGACACATGGGTGGGGGGAGTTTTCATCCATTTGCTTGGAGGGAGAAACATTTTAAGAGTGGTGGGGGTGGCTTAATTTACATGCTTCCATGGGAAATGGCATGCCTCGGGCGGGTGGGGTGGGGTGGGGATATCAGTGGCAACAGCATTGGAAGGGCAACTCTTCCGGGTGGCTGGCTCCTGCTGTTCATGGTTTCTTTCCCCAGCATTCCCCCCACCCCCACATGAATCACGGAATTCTGGGTGGAATGGTGACCAGGAAGAAGAGTAGCCCTTCAAGTGCTGCTACCTCCACAGCTCCCACTCCCTCCAAGGCATGGTGTTTTCTGTGAAAGCAAGTCACATGAGCTGTCCCCCAACCCCCTAAATCTTTTGAAAATGTCATCTTCCTACCCCCAGCTCCCCCAAAATTAACTGTTGATATACGTACAGCAAATTTGGAATCAGTGCTATTTTGAACATGCTGCATACATTTTATTTAAATTATATCATCATCATCACCACCACCATTATTATTGAACATTATTACCTACCAAAGGGGAAAGGAAAAGCCATGTATCCATCATGTGTAAAAATCATGCAAGTGCTTATTTTGCTGTGTATGCTTGTTTGGAAGCTGCTGTGCTGATTTTCTAAATGGCGGCAGCACTACACCTGTGTAGGTAAAGCATCTGAAGTGGCCTTGCCTTTCTCCATCCCAAAGGCAGGAGGCTCCCTTCTCGCTTTCCTTATGGCACTTCCAAGAGAGGAAGCCAGCTAATCCTCTCTTATGGATGTGCAAATTGTTCACATTTATAAATCTGAGGATTTATCTTGACGTCGGTTAATCTTTTCCAATTGCAGGCCTTTCAGCCATCCACTAATCTGAAGCTGGATGGCTGTGTCTGAACATGTGGAAAACTGGGAGGCGGGGAGAGAACCTTCATCCTTACGTCTCTGTTCTCAGGCAGGCCGTTGTACCAACCCACGAACGCTCGGGCTGTGTAAACTCCGGCAAGGCTCTCCCCAGGAATTCCAAGCGTCCGATTGTCCTCTGCTCCATAGCTCTGTAGAGAGGGGGTGGGGGTGGGAGAGAGATATACATACTCATTTGCCAAGGTACATGTCTCTCACTCACATGTGCATGGCCAATTCTACTGACAACATTTTCCTTCTGCAGTGAGAGATGTGCGGGAGGATACATGCTGAGAAGTGCTTCTTCGGAGTCTAAAATCCGCAAGGCTTTTGTAAGAGCAAAAATGGGCAGTCTAAGAGGCTGCTTCCAGATCTCTTTTTGGGAAAAACTCACATGGATTTTGTTTCCCATCATAAAACTTTTCACATGTACTCCTTGAAAGGCATTGCTCCGTCAATGGAGAAAAGAATGTATCCAGCCATGAGACTTGCTGGGTGACTCTGGGCCAGTCACTTCTCTCTCAGCCTAACCTACTTCACAGGGTTGTTGTGAGGAGAAACTTAAGTATGTAGTACACTGAAGTATGTAGTACACTGCTCTGGGCTCCTTAGAGGAAGAGCAGGATAGAAAATGTAAATAAATAAATAAAAATAAATGAATAAAAAGTGAAATTTCTCTAGGTTTTCTAGTGATGAACCAATAATTAGGATGGTAGAGCCAAACACTGAAATGGGGAGGGGCACCTGGCACGTCACCTTCCAGAAGCTACAAAGGCAATAAGAGGCTGTGAAAGGAAGCAAGAGTACTCTCCTCATTGGTGGAGGGCAGCAACTCCTCTGCAGGGAGCACAGAGAGTGGTAGTTGGGCTCCAGTTACTTGCCACAAGGGCACAGAAGATGGAGCCACTATGGCACAGCAGGCGGGGGCCCTCCAGCCTAACAATGTGGTTGCACAAGGAGAACTGTGCAGTGTGGAACGACAGGGAGCGAAAGTCAATTGCCTCAGGGATAGGTTTCTCCTTCCTTCTCTCCTTCCTTCTGGCTAATGCTCTGTCTGGCAGTACAGGCCACCCCACCTCACCATTCAGAGTGAATGCAATGTAATAGTGGAAGCATGACCCTACTAATCAATACAAATGCAACAAAGAAACACAAGTTTTCAGAGTTGATTCTTCAGCCTGCCTTTAATAGAAAAGGGAAAAGCTGGCAGTGAAATGGGCTTTCCTTCCTGGTTAATCATAGCTTGTGGAGGAAGGAGTGGTTTAAAATAATTTTAAATCATTTACAATATAAACTACTTGAGGATGGGTGCCATAGCTAGAACAGGATTATTTTTACATAGCAAAACCAAGATGAAAGAGATCACTGCATGTGATATCCCCACTCGTAAACCCGATTTGAATTTTGCTTCATTTCTCAAGCCCCTATTTCAATGCTACATGTGCAATTCTTTTCCTGGATTCATTAAAGTATTATGGAACAAAGAAACATTCAAGTTAGTTTGCACAATTAACATGAGTGGCTCTCATTCTACAGGATTTGGGAGTGGCTATCTATAGGATCCATATATATTTAAATATGTTTCTTCTCTGGCTGGGAACACTATGGGCTGGGTTTCTCAACTTCTCTGAAGTTGTAATGCTTTTGCTCGGTCACTAGGTAGTGCAATAGTGGAGTTTCAGGATACAAGAAAACAGCAACCACTAGAACAGAACAATAGAGCACAGCAGAAAACAAAATGACCACCACTGGAAAGGAGTTACAAAATAATGGCTCCCATAATTGCCAGTATGGCAGAACAGCGCCTGCAGTCCCACAGGACCAAACTGCCAATCATGGAAATAGACCAAGAGGTCAAACAACTGTCAGAACCTTCCGTGAAAGAAGGCTGCATAAAAGTATCCTCAAAGGCTACTTTTAGGATATAAAAGAGACTGAAGATAACTTTTAGCAGTCCATATAATGGGGCATAGGGACCTGTGTTGCAGATTCCATTCTCATGTCTGCCTGACTGCAATTTGTGACTTTGCACTTCTGTGCATTCAGCAACCCATTTGCTGATTCAGAGAGGTCTGCATGTGATTACCTTTGGGGCTTTCCAGCACCAGCATCCAGAATGATTCAAAGGCCAAGCAACACCTAGTGGTGATGTCTGTGCATTTTAATTGGGCCCCATCACCAGAGAACAATGTGGACAAAGTCGGAACACAGTTTTGGCTATTGTGATGTTGCCACTCCTAGGCTAAGGTACATAGGATTCAACAAACTTGACTTTGCATGTCCTCCGAGTGAGAACAGCAATGTGCAGTCTGATCTGGAATTTTTGCCATGCAATCCTCATTTTTTCTCTTCCCTAATAAGTCACAGAAAAGTAAACTCACCAAAACCACAGCATGATAAGCTTTCTGAAGCTCTTCCACAGTTACATCCTTCCCCACAGTCACATTCCCATAATAGGAGCAGCGGTCAGAGCGTGCTGTCTGCGTAAATGTGTTGATCACATTCTGTTGGGAGAGGTCAAAATAAATCCCATCTGAAACGTCTCTCCTCAACTCCCACAGCACCCCGTCAAGAGCCCATTGAAGGTCTGAGGATGATGAAGGCCCTTCATGACCTTGCAGTATCTATGCCAGCGTCTCGCTCTCCGATTCATGGTGCCTCTTCTGAGACTCTTATCTGACAACTGGCAAGAATATCTCATTTTAAAACAACACTGTTATCCATGGCTTGGCACAAGGCCAGTCAGCTCCACTAAAAAACAGTAATCTATCCCCCCACCTTCCCCAGTCCGTAATCATAGGGTGTGGGAGAGGCAACATGTTCTATTGCCAGTGGTGGGCACTTCAATTGCTTTGCAATGTCATCGTTAACTTCAAGGAAAAACAGTCAAGTATCATACCCTTTCATTTAGGGGCAGCATCTATGGCAGCAGAATAGCATTGACCTTGGACAAACATCAAGGTCACCTCTCCAAAACTGAGTAACTAAGAGTCAAACTACATATTCAAGCTACACGTTACTTTAACAGTGTAGTTTAAGTCTTCTGTGCCTTGAGAGGTTTTTTTGCTGCTGCTGTTTTTAAACAAAAATAGCACATGTGGGACGGGGCGGGGAGGAAGAATCCAAATCAGGACATAAGCATTAACTCTTCCCTTCCCTGACACGGTCCTAATTAACTAGTACCCCTAGTGCAGGGCTGCACAACTTCAACCCTCCAGCTGTTTCTGGACTACAACTCTCTTCATCCCCAACCACAGTGGCCAATAATCAGGGATTATGGAAGCTGTAGGCAAACATCTGCAGGAGGGCCCTTCTGCAGATGTTGTGCAGCCCTGCCTTGGCACATGGCCTCTTGGGGTAAACAGCATGCAATGGGTGGCAGGGGACAGTGGTGTAGGACCCTCTGCTAGATGGAAGCAGTAATACTGTTATGCTTTGTTGCTTCCTAGGCGAGAGACCTGGGCAATATGGAGGATGATTAATGAGGGAAAAGGGAAACGATGCTACCTATTTACCGAGGTCCCCAAACATATCCAGTGGCATAAGGGTGTGTGGATGAATTATGTCACACCCTTCATGGTAATGCTGCCTGCTGCTATTCAGCACTGGATTTCTTCTACCCTTGCTAACTACTCATTTATATCTGCTCTTCCTTCAAGGAGCTCATAGCAGCTTTTGGGCCTTATCACAATTCTGTGAGGCAAGTGAGGCAAGATGGTAACCTGGACGAGGTCACCCAATGCATTTCTCACCTGAACAAAGATTTGAACCTGGGTTTCTGATAGCCAAATGAACTCTGGCACTGTTTCAGCTGTCAGATGGAAGGAAAGATGGCCGATTGAAGGAAAAGTTTGAGGAGACAAGTTCTCAAAGAGCAAACTGCCTCCACACTGCCATTCAAAAAACCCCAAACCACTTCCAATTTCTGCTCTCCCTGCAACATGCTGGACCTCATATTTACTCCCATGATAGAATAGAAAGCCAGTAATAACCTTGACTTCTGGATGGTCTGGAGCCACTCCAAAACGAACCAGGCCAAAGGGAACTGGCAGCTTCTCATAAATATCCACCTGAGCCTGTTTGTGGTGCTGGGAAAGAAATTCCAAAATGCAACAGAGGAAAACACAAAAGCTGAAGTCGCATTGGCTGAGGTTATTATACTGATGTTAAAGTAGGCCATGCAGCAGTAGTTATTAGGGCAGTTTGATGCATCTCCTATTTTCCTTCTCATTTTGAGGGCCCAGTTGTTCACTGATTTCTGCAAGCACCAGCCATGCAAAAGTGCCCAAGGATTCATTCAGTAGGAGTGGCTCTGCATTACTCCTCCCCGAATCACATCTGCATCAGAACTCCACAAAGCAGCCAAAGCATTAAGATTTAGTCAGCACTGATACAGTTCTGGATCAATTCAGCCACTTAATCTGGAGCTCTGACAAAGCAGTACCCAACATCCATGTATGTGAAAAATCATTGAATTCCTATACTGCTCACTAACACTTCCCAGAGGATTTTGTTGCCCTACCACATCCAGGATTTACATCAGAACTAGCCTCCTCACTGAAAGAGTGTTGGAATGGAAAACTATGGGAGAGCCCACATGTTTCAATACAAAGAGAAGGTATGGCCCAGGCCTGTGGAGGCCTCTAAACCTGAATCCATTGAGATTCTGACCAGTCCAATGTTGGATTCATGCTCATCGCAGCTGCCACAATATATCATGGGGCAGAGACCATCCCTTTTGAATAGCCATCTACCCAAGACATGGCAGCTGATCCCGAAGCAACAGAAGTGTCAGAACTGGATTAAGGTGATAATGGCTTGTTGGGTTATGAATGTGACCAAAGCCTGTCACACCCACATGGTCTTCCTTCTCTGCCTTAGCTGCAGCACAGAGCTGTGATGCTAACATCCTAGTTTAAATCACAGCTCCACAAATCATCCAGATCTGGGAACTGCAGTTCAAATATGGTTCAGAAGCCAGAATATGTTTCATCACAGTCTGTTTGGTTGTCTGAATTGGCCCTGTGTAGCAAAATTATGGAATACCACAGGAGCATCAAGCTGGCAGGCCAATTCCAACACGAGCAGACGATGCAAAACCAAGTCAAGGATTATACAGCTTTACCATAACAAGTTTATCTATGTTCTCCATATGTGGAGTGCTGCATATTTAGCAAGCTTTAAGAGAGCAAAGATGCTACAATAAATTCTAAGGGTCATGTGACTCTGCTGAACAATCCATATAGGGGTGAGCTTTGGCATGTGTTAATATTCACTAGTACACAAGGGCTGATCACAACTGCTAGCTTCTAAGCAAAGAGAGCCAAGGAGCTTGGGACCAGCATACCTCAAGGACTGCCTTCTCCCACATGAACTGCCTCCTGCCTTCAGAAGTGAAAAGAGCAGTGCCCAATCGCAGTGCTTTCTCAACAGTGGTACCCCAACTTTGGAATTTTCTCCCCAGGGAGGCTTGCCTGGTGACAAGCTTGCGGAATTTTCATCTTTGTATTTGTCCAGGGACTTTAGTATGTTCGGTTGTAACGAAGCCTCTTATGTGGCTCACCCACCCACATACTATTCTGTTTTGCTGCTAATTGTATTCTTTATAGACTATTTTACATTTCGTGTTGCTTCGAGGCCTGGCCTGAAAGGTGGAATGCAGGTCAATAAAGCAGCCACTAATTGCTGTGTTAAGACCTCAGTTCAGATAAAAATATGCACAAAAGGTTCCAAGAGCTGGGATTTTCTTCCTCCCAACCAAGAACACTCTGGGAACAGAAGGTCTGTGAAAGGGCTAGGGGGATGGCTAACAAGCAACAGCATCCTCACAGAAGGACAGTTCCCACAGTTCTTCAGGAGGAAGTTTTGATACCTAACCTGGCTTTTTACTGTTTAGTGGAGGTGCGGCCTTAGCTTGCAGGAATGTGACCTGTTCCTTCTATAAATTGCTTTTGACAATTTAAGAGTACTTTTACAAGTCTTCATGAAAGCCACCAACATCTACCAACCGGCAAATCCAACAAAAGAGCCCTGAGAAAGCAAGATGTGGCCTCACGCAGACTGGCAGGTTCACCTAAGCGAGTAGGACAACAAGGGCTTGACCTGACCTGAGCGATATCCTTGAACAACTGTAGAAGAGCCAAAACATCCACTTCTTTCCTTGGGGTTTGTTCTGTCGCTCAGGATTATCCTTCACACCAGTGAAGTTTGGGTGCTGCGTGGGAGTGAGACAGTCATTTCATTTCCCACTACTGACACTCAAAGATATCGGGGGTGGGGAGTGATCCTAACTTAACAGCATCACATCAGTAAGTGCGAGCAGCAGACCATTTTATTCCCAATTACATTCTCTTCCACACTCTTTCAGCAAACTGACCTTGCTAGAGATTTCCACTTCTCCTAGAGCGTCTGATGTGCTAATTAACCTATCTGACCTAGCCATGCACAGACATGGGCACTCGATTTCCCACTCTTTTGTTCTTGCCAGCCTTGCTTGAAGAGGAGCTGTATGAGGCTGCACAGCTTGCTTGGACTTTTCAAGTCCAACAACAAGCGAGTGCAATCAAAGATACCGCCGCCGCCATCAAAAGCCCTTAGATGCTAAGAATTCCAGACAACTAAGGTGAACATTCTTCTCACTCCTGCCCAAGAGTTTTAGATGTGCTGACTTCATTGGACAAAATCCCTTTTTAATGCCAATGTTCACTGGCTATGAACATATGCAGAGGGTCTTTTTCTCCCCACTGAGGATACACAGCCAGCAGCTATGCCTCTGGAATGACATGCTTCCCAGTTCAAAAACTGTGGTTTCCAGGCAGGCCAGAGCCATAGGAAGCAAGGACCAGAATACACCAACCAGAGCCGCATTCTTTCTCTTGCTTGAAAAGATGGCTGATTTTTGTACTTGGCAAAAATATTTTGCACATTTGGACAGTTTTATTGCTCTGCAAGTACTCCCTGCCTCCCTCAAAGGCACCTTTTACAGTGATAGCCATATTTTGCAGGGAGAGAGCAACTTTTCCTGTTCTTCTCAGCAATGTTCCCTCTAACAGGGATTCCCAGATGTTGTTGACTACAACTCCCAGAATCCCCAAGCAAAAGCCATTGCAGCCAGGAGAGCTGGTCTGAGAGGAGAGCTGGTCTTGTGGTAGCAAGCATGACTTGTCCTCTTAGCTAAGCAGGGTCCACCCTGGTTGCATCTGTATGGGAGACTACATGTGAGCACTGTAAGATATTCCCCTCAGGGGATGGTGTCACTCTGGGAAGAGCATCAGAAGGTTTCAAGTTCCCTCCCTGGCAGCATCAAGATAGGGCTGAGAGAGATTCCTGCCTGCAACATTGGAGAAGCCTCTGCCAGTCTGTGAAGACAATACCGAGCTGGACCAATGGTCTGACTCAGTATATGGCAGCTGCCTATGTTCCTATGTGGTCAATAGCATCTGGAAATCCCTGTTAGAGGGGAACACTACTTCCCAGTTTAAGTGTCCCTCCCAATGCTGGTTGCTGCTGGTATCTCTGTTGTTTCTCCTTTTAGGATGTTCCCTGTCCCAAGGGGGTTCATAGTCTCCTCATACTTTTGCTACAAGAACTGCTTTGAAGGGGTTTTTTGGTTGTCAAAAAGCTACAAATAATCACACATGTGCACCTAAGCACATTTGCACAACATGATGTATGCAAAATTTATGAAGTATCCAATGAGTATGTATGCACTCCATGCTACATGAAATATAAATACAACTAATGGAAAAGTTTGGGCTTGAAGCAAGCTATGCAAATAAGAAAAACCTGGTCACATTGGCTGGGATCCAAAGCACCATGCACAGAGCATGTGCACACACAGAGGGACTTTTAAGTTTTCCTTTTCCAGCAGCAGTCACATGTTCTCTCCCCAAAAAACCAAAAGGTAGAAGCAGCAGTCCACAGCATGCAAGGTACTCTGCTGGAAGTGGAGCTGGAAATCAGTCACTCCCCTTCCTCCTCATCCCCGTGCCTGGACTTGCTTCCCTGATTCCCACTCTGGCCATAGTTTTATATATTTCAGGACAAAAGAATTCCTTCTGAGATTTACAGTCATTAAACTCAAGTGCCAATGTTTACCACCTGCAGGCACTAATTGATCACATCAGCCCTACCCAGGGTCCTTTGTGAGAGGAAGGACTCTGGGGGCTATTTAAGGGAAGGGCTGCGGCAGCGGAGTCATTCAGGGTTGTGAGAGGGCAACTATCTGCTCCCTGTCCCTTGAACCAGAATTTGGAAGCATCAGTCACCCGCTGTGATGTGTTTAATGAATTTTTCGCAGACAAAATCTTTCAGATTCGGGCTGACCTAGATGGAGACTTCACAATTAATTTGATGTCTGAACTGGAGGTGCCCAACGACTCCTCTTATGCGATTTGACTAGATCAATTTCAGTTTGTGACTCCTGAGGATGTGGACAAGCTGCTTGGAGCGGTGAGGCCTACCACTTGCTCTCTTGACCCTTGTCCAACATGGCTTGTTCAATCTAGCAGGGAGGCTGTTATAGGCGGCCTGGTAGAAATCATAAACGCTTCTCTGAGGGAGGGCAGGATGCCTCCTTGTCTAAAGGAGACAATCATTAGACCTCTTCTAAAGAAGCCTGCGTTAGATCCCTCAGAGTTGAGCAATTATAGGCCTGTCTCCAACCTTCTGTGGCTGGGCAAGTAATTGAGAGGGTGGTGGCCACTCAGCTCCAGACGGTCTTGGAGGAAACTGATTATTTAGACCCATTTCAAACTGGTTTTTGGGCAGGCTATGGGGTGGAGACTGCCTTGGTCAGCCTGATGGATGATCTCCAATTGGGAACTAAAAGAGGAAGTGTGACTCTGTTGGTTCTTTTGGACCTCTCAGCGGCTTTGGATACTATCGACCATAGTATCCTTCTGGGGAGTCTGAAGGGGTTGGGGGTGGGAGGCACTGTTTTACAGTGGTTCTGCTCCTACCTCTCAGACAGGTTCCAGATGGTGTCGATTGGAGATTGTTGCTCTTCGAGATCTGAGCTTAAGTATGGTGTCCCTCAAGGCTCCATACTCTCTCCAATGCTTTTTAACATCTACATGAAACCGCGATCATCAGGGGATTTGGAGCTGGGTGTTATCAGTATGCCGATGACACCCAGATCTACTTCTCCGTGTCAACTTCTTCAGGAGATGGTATATCCTCCCTAAATGCCTGCCTGGAAGCAGTAATGGGCTGGATGAGGGAGAATAAACTGAAGCTGAATCCAGATAAGACGGAAGTACTTATTGTGTGGGGTCAGAACTCCAGAGATGATTTTGATCTACCTGTTCTGGATAGGGTCACACTTCCCCCGAAGGAATAGGTCCGCAGTCTGGGAGTACTCCTGGATCCACACCTCTCCTTGGTTTCTCAGGTTGAGGCGGTGGCCAGGGGTGCTTTCTATCAGCTTTGACTGATACGCCAGCTGCACCTGTTTCTCGAGATCAATGACCTCAAAACAGTGGTACATTTGTTGGTAACCTCCAGACTTGACTTCTGCAATGCACTCTACGTGGGGCTGCCTTTGTACATAGTCCGGAAACTTCAGTTGGTTCAGAATGCGGCAGCCAGGTTGGTCTCTGGGTCATCTCAGAGAGACCACATTATTCCTTTGCTGATGGAGTTACACTGGCTGCCGATAGGTTTCCGGGCAAAATACAAGGTGCTAGTTATAACTTATAGAGCCCTAAACGGCTTAGGTCCTGGGTATTTAAGAGAGCGCCGCCTTCGCAACAAACCCCACCGCCCATTGAGGTCATCTGAGGAGGTCCGTCTCCAGTTACCACCAACTCGTTTGGTGGCTACACAGAGATGGGCCTTCTCGGCTGCTGCCCCAAGATGGTGGAATGCGCTCCCTGCTGAGTTACAATCCTCCCCATCTCTGGCTATTTAAAAAAAACAACACACATTTGAAAACCCATTTTTTACCCAAGCTTTCTCGGGCTTTTAATTTAAAAAATACTGTTAGTTTAATTTTATGGTTTTTAAATTATTGTATTGTTTTGACTTTATATGTGTTATATGTTGAACTGCTAACTTTTATGTGTGTTTTAATTGTTGTTAGCCGCCCAGAGATGTAAGTTTGGGCGGGGTATGAATTTGATAAATAAACAAACAAACACTGGAACATAAGAACCTGCTTTATACAGAGTCAGACCATTGGCTCATCTAGTTCAGTACTCAGAATAAATAAAGTATTGTCCACACAGACTGGCAGCGGCTTCTCCAAGGTCGCAGGAAGGAGTCTCTCTCAGCCCTATCTGGAGATGTCAGGGAGGAATTGGAACCTTCTGCAGGCAAGCACACAGATGCTCTTCCCAGAGCAGCCCCATCCCCTAAGGGGAATATCTTACAGTGCTCACATGTCTCCCATTCAAATGCACACCAGGGCAGAGCCTTCTTAGCAAAAGGGACAATTTGTGCCTGCTACCACAAAACCACCTCTCCTCCCATGCACCAGCTCTCCTGGTCTACAGCCCCATCCATACCAGCACCCGCTCTCCTTGACACAGATCAGCAGTGAGTTGCTATCAGCAGTGAGAACTCAGTGGATTGACAGATTCACAACTTACATCATCTCTGTAGTCAGGGAGAACAACTTCAGGGGTCCCACCCAATGACAGCCACCCTACTCCCCCCCACATAAAAGCCCCATGTGGGATCTTTTGAAACACATACAAAATGAATTCAGGGCTAATCATAGTCCCCTGAGTGGCTCCAAAGGTCACAGAACAGATCAGAATCCATATTTTTGTATTTGTAAATATCCCAGTTACCTTCAGGAGGTGCTGGGCCGTGTAAAATCCAGCAGGTCCACTGCCTACGATACATATTCGAGGTACAAGCTCAGCTGTGGAAAGAAGCCTCTTGATGCCTGAGAACAGAAATGCAATAAAGAGATAAGAGAAGTGATACCATCTCTCTGTTGAGGGGTGTGAGGAGAAACATTAAAATCTTCACACAGTAGAATATGTGCTGGTGGAAAAGAAGTTTAGCCCAAGAGATTATCTAGAGACATTTGGTTGAATACAAAAAACAAATAAAGATTTATTAAGGAAAGAAAACGTCACATACTGAGTGAGAGCCATTGAGCAACATACCCAAGCAGGCACTAGCCTTCAAGAACTGAACAGTTCTAACTGACCAAGACAAACCTATTGACACCTCATCATGCCTCTAGTAGCCATAAGAGGTTACTGCAGTGCTAAGAGCAATGCTTTATAGAATTCTCACTTCCAGTTCATTTAGATCAGGGGTGGGGAACCTTGGCCCTCCAGCTGTTTTTGAACTACAACTCCCATCATCCCCAGCCAGATCATGGGTTCTCAACCTTGGGTCCTGAGATGTTGTTGGACTTCAACTCCCATAATCACCAACCAAAGGCCATTGGGGCTGAGGATTCTGGGAGTTGAAGTCCAGTAATATCTGGACACCCAAGGATGAGAATCCATGATCTAGATAAGGGATTCTCAACATTGGGTCCCCAGATGTTATTGGACTTAAACTCTCATAATCCCCAACCAAAGCCCACTGGGGCTGGGAGTTATGGGAGTTGAAGTCCAATAACTTCTGGGGACCCAACGTTGAGAATCCCTGATCTAGATCAGTGGTCCAAAGCTGATGGTCCTTAGGCCAAATCCAGTTACAGAAAGCCACAGCTGGCCTGCTAAACAATAAAGTGACAGATACACACATCTTTGTCCTCCAGTTTCAGACCACTAGTGGTCAAAACAGTCTACCAGAACAACAAAATAAAATGAAATGGTGGGGAGGGGATAGTACAGTGGGATGGGAAGAAAACCCCTATACAATGGGGGACACATGGTCCACTGTCTGGCCTGCTGAGCACCACTTTCGTTTCCTGATCTTACAGAATGAGAGCAGCTATGCATATGCATTTACCAGGCCAGAATTACATAGCTTTGATATGCATAGCCCTCCACAATTTATCTTGTACACAAGTGCACATTTGAAGCATCTGTTTTCAGTATCATAATCACAGTGCACCTAACAAATAGTTCTTGAACCTAGAATCACAGCCCAATCATACAGACAGGTTTTTAACAGCAATGGAGCAAACTGTGATTTGCATCACTGAGCTGATCAGGGGTCAATCTGAGGTTCAATCTGATGCTTGGCAATAAGGCCCAGGCTACCAAAAGCAACCAAAGGTCTGATGCAGATGTGTAAATCTGTTGTTTCCCATCCCTGAATACGGTTGGCTCCTACAAATCTGATTCTGGTGCCAATGAATTTTATTTATCTGTTAAAGCCATACCAACTAGATGAGGCGGTCAGCCTAGCGTAAGCATTAACTTTATGAACAAGAATTGCCAACTAATATTTGGGTTGAGAGAATCCATCCAAATCAATGCATATCACTGCATGGCTTTTCATTGTGGAGATATCACTGAAGCATTTTATAGGCATCAAGTACGCATGTCCTTCACAACTGGCTATCTATGCCAATAATGGCATCCATAATCTCATTCCCATTTGCTGCACTTTGACCCTAACAGTAATACTGGCCTGAAATCTTTCGTTCGTGACAGCAATAACATTCAGAGGCCAGAGATCATTGATAATCTCAGTTAACATGCTTGAGGTAATCAGAGATGTGAAGGCCTACAGGCAAGATCGTGTTTTCCTTCCAACAAGGCCTTGGCAGTCATCGAGAATTTTTATACTGCAAAGTACAAAGATAGCGGCAGGCTGAGGAATAGCACTAAGTGCTGAAGCCTAACATTTTGCTGAACTGTCCCTGATATTTTCACCAGTCAGGGCAACGCAACGTGACTTGCATCAGAACGGCTTGGCTTGGTTAGATCGATGGCCCAGCTAGCCTAGTATCCTATTTCCAACAGCAGCCAATAATAGATGCCTCAGAGAAAGAGCAGTGCAGTCCTGAAGGAATCCATCCTTCATCAGTCATTCTCAGCCTCTGGGCATGAAGATGTTAGTGATGCTGTGAAAACAAGACAGCTTTAAAAAACAAAACAACCTTCAGCCTCGAGACATTTGTCGAATCCTAATTGGTAGCAGGTTGAACCAAAGGTGACAACATCTTGTCATGATAAACTAACTATACACTGCATGATAAAAAGCCTCTCTGTGTTAGGAATGGTCAGCTAGTGGCCCTGGTAGGGTTGCCAACAGTTTATTACCAGAATGAGGGACACAAGTTTGGGGGGGTGCTGGCTGGGGGGGGGTGCGGGAGGTGTATGCAGTGGTAATCAAGAGCCTGAGAATCACTGACGTATATGTAATTGAATTATATGCTATTTAATAATGCCAGCATTTATATGATTTAGAACATATTCAAGTTATACCACTTTTCAACCCCAAACCTCTCAAAATAAGAAGCTGCTCACCCCGCCACCAAAATGAGGGACAAATGCTGTTCCTATAGGGACCAACATTTCATCCCTGAAATGAGGGACGTCCCGTGTAATGAGGGACAGTTGGCAACCCTAGGCCCAAGGGATCAGCCCAGGCTCCAGCAGCCTGAATCAGCTCCCGACCCCAAGGAGCTCTTTCCCCATCATTATGCATCTCAGCCATTTCCCCCAACCCAAACACAAGCAAAAGGCTCTTTGACCCTCCTCTTCCTTCACATGAACAGCAGCAAAGGCTCTGACAGTTCACCCCCTTATGAACCTCAGCGCCCGTTTGAACAAACACAGGCACATAGGAAAGTACAGCTGAAGTGGACAAGAGGAATAAAAACTGCTGTTCATGCCAGGAAAGAAGGGATTAAATACCTCTTTGATGGGGAATGTTTTTATGCTCATTTTTACCGCTGATATTTCTGTGAGAAATAAATGCACTTTTATTAAAATTGTAACAACTTGTGGGATATTTTTAATTTTATAAGCTGTAGATCAATTTAACTCATTAAAAGGTTTTACCTGTTCTTTATAGATTCCCTGATGAAGGTTTATCTGTAGCTCCAATCACTTTGGACTTTATAAACATCTAATTCGTATCCTTGATCTTCTGATAAATCTGTTTCCACACCCTTCTACAGACTGTCCTTGGGTTGTGCTTGTTTAAGAAGTTCTCCTCTACAAGGTACTGAAACCAATGATATAGAATGGCCCTGGCGATGTACTGATTCATTCCAAATGGTCAATGGAACACATTAAACAAAGAGTGATTTGGTTGTTTACACAATAGTTTTGCAATGCAATCTTCAGATACATCCCCAAATGTTTTTTAAATGGCCAGAATACAAGAGCATTTCCCTTCTGAAACCTTACTGACTGATTAGCTACTGAAATGCATTGAAATATCTGGAGAAGACCAGTGCTGGACTAGGACCGGGGAGACCTGAGTTCAAATCCCCATTCAGCCATGATACTAGCTGGGTGACTCTGGGCCAGTCACTTCTCTCTCAGCCTAACCTACTTCACAGGGTTGTTGTGAAAGAGAAACTCAAGTATGTAGTACACCGCTCTGGGCTCCTTGGAGGAAGAGCGGGAGATAAATGTGATTGATTGATAAATAAATAAATAAATAAATAAATAAATAAATAAATATTAAGCACCAAGAGCCCTACAATCAGGCAGAGGGAGCCTCCCAAAGACTGTGGAGTATTTATAGCACTACACATCTACACAAAAATATATGGTCCATCCAAACTCTGTAGAAATCCACTCGAATAAGCTGCTGTTCTATACTATTTCCTATAGAAAACATCAGGAATCCCATTATCAGTCACTCATAGGGACTCTTCCATCAAGATTCTGGGCTGTTCATAGACCAGTGGTTCCCAACTTTGGTTCCTCCAGATGTTGCTGAACCACAACTCCCAGCATCCCCAGCCATAATAAATTGTAGCTGGGGATGCTGAAAGTTATAGTTCAGTAACATCTGGAGGAACCCAGGTTGGGAATCACTGTCATAGATTATAGCTGCCGCTACCACCCTTTCCCCTCTGTTACCGTAGAGACACTATTGAGCAAAACATTGTTCCTGGGTGTTTATATGCAGTACCTAATACTGCATGGCTTTATTATGTCTGCAGGGTCACAATGAGGCTATTCACACGTACGGTGGAAACCTGGCTAAGGGAGTCCAGCCCGGTTCCCACCGCATGTTTGAACCAGCGGGAGTACGCAGCTCCCGCTGGCAAGCCCGCATAATTCCTCCCACTCTTAAACGAGGTTAGCAGAGTGAGCACTCTGCTAACCCTGCTGTTCTGATCATGTGCCACCGCGGCGCGGCTTCACCACGGCGCGGCTTCACAGCACAGCGACTAACGAGGAGACCCCCAACTAGGAGGCTACAACAAGCCTCCTGGCATCAGTGGGCGCCCCAGAATGCAGAACATTTGGGCACTTCTGGGGGCTGAGTAGCCCCCGATCCCCGCCACCCTAACCAGCTCCATGACGGAGCCAGTAATTGTGTGGGCGGCCAATCTGGCTGCCCAGGGTGAGCTGTCTGCTCGTCTGCGGGAAGAGTGGGTCAACCCCACTCTCCCCGCAGAACCCCATTAGGCTCTCCACATTACTCATGTGGAGAACCTTAATGTATACTAACACACTTGTGGCCATTCAGAAGGAAAATCTGTTGAATGGTTTTATTCTGAGGCTGTAATATTTGAGAAAAACAATGCTAGCCCACCTCAGCAAGTTACTATAAGATCTTCTGAAAGAAGGTACGTAAACATGGAAGGAAGAATGTGGAAAAGCCTCTATGGGAAGAGAGGGAAGTGGATGGGTTTAAGCACTCTAGCATATTCGGCAGGGCTGTGTGCACTTGCAACTGGCAGTGGGATTCCTGAAGTTTCATAAGGTATTTTCTCCAGCTCTTTTAATGCATTACAGAGCTCATTGGGAAGCTCTACTGAGTTAAACGAGAGACATCAAAGTTTACAGGCAATTTAGCAAGATTCACCCAATACCAATGTGTTGCAACAGCCATTCAGAAGGGCAATGCTTTTGGTCTGGCCATAATGAAAGCAACCAATCACCCATGACTTAATGCATTCTAGCAGCCATTCAAACATTCAGTGTATTCCTGTGGGCATTTGGAAGGAGGAACCAATGGACTGCCATGGCCATTCAGTGTCCTTACTCAATTACATCTAATGTAACATCAAGTTCCATCAATTACATCGTTACACAGCACCCTGTTCTTCTTCCCAGGTTTAAGAGCATGTCTGTACTTGTGCTTCACTTACTCCCACAAGTTAAACATGCCATGCAGCAATTTGCATCTATCTAAACAAGCACAAGAGGGTAAGAGACAACAGGACTAAGCACTATGCACAACTAGGGGTGTGCATGGAACCGCCAACTGCGGTCCGGCACTGGGGTGGGGGTTACCTTTAAGAGGGGCGGGAGGGTTTACTTACCCCTCCCGCTGCTTTCCCGCTCTGGTGCCCGTAATTCTAAGAGTAAAAGAGTAATTGCGCATGCACAAAGGACACCTGGGAGTTTTGAAGAGCAACGTCAGGAAAGGGGCGGCAGAGAGGTGTCCTGCAGCCCCAATTACTCTTAGAATTATGGGCGCCAGAGCGGAAAAGTGGCAGGAGGGGTAAGTAAACCCTCCCGCCGCTCTTAAAGGTACCTCCCACCCCAGTGCCGGACCACCCAGGTCTGGACCGGTCCGGAGGCTTTTTAAATGGCCTCCGGACCGGTCTGGGCCCCCCTATGCACAACTGAGACAACACTATACCTGATTCCAGGCTGTAGCACAGACATTATAAGAAGAATGCAGAGAATTTATCTGAAGATCACTTGGGGACCAAGTGGCGAAAATGCACAAGTGCAAACACAATCTGAGGGCATATCATCAAGGCAGCTTCCCACACTCTCTAGTTCAGCCCTAAATGCTAAACAGAAAGCATGAGCAATGGGTCAGGGGAGAGGAAGCACTGCTGCCTTTTCTCCCATGCTGGGAACATGAAGCCTTATGTGCAAACCATACAGCCCCATACTGGTGCCCTACCACCACCACCACCACCCCTGTATAGCCTGAAAGGCAAAGAAGCAGCATAGGCCTACAGGGTCAAATATGCATAACATGGGCACACAGTCCTCTGAAAAGCCCAGGGCTGACACACCATCAGAGTTCATTCATTGGACATGACTAAAATCATTCCACTTACCTGCAAGAAGAATGCAAGTGTTAAAAGGCTTTTCAAGATTCCAGACCTCTTGCCACTTTCCCTAGGTTCTAAGCAGCTATATATATATATCACCCATCTTTCTATTCCATAACTCTCCCTACTTCTCCCCCAGTCCGGGGCGTCATTAGGGAGTGGCCCGTGGGTCAAGGCCCCAATGAATGGCTCAGAGTCCTGAATCTCATCATCCACCTTCCTCCTCCATGACCTCTTCCAGAAAGGAAGTGCAGCAGTGGAGGCATCTGCACAGAGCCTGGGAGAGCATTCCTAGGCTCACCGAGCCCTCTGCTGCTTCCACCTTCATAGATACAGTATTATAACATTAGAGACTTTCAAAAACATACATAATTACTCTTGGAGGGAATAAGATTAATTATCAAAAGGGAGTGGAGGGCCCAGGCCCCAGATCTTTTGAAAACATAGCAACACCCCTACCCCATGCCTATGCATTTAGCAATCCACCTCTTTGCTTCCTCCCCATAGTATCTTCAGTCTCCTCACACCACCAAGTTGTCTACCTCCATGATTCCTATGATCAGTCTACAGACATTCCCCACATCCCTAAAGCTTCTTTCCTCACAGACTGCATCACTCCAGCTCTGCGGGGGGCAAACACATGAAAAGTGCCTTTCCTTGTCACCACGAGTGTCTTAACAACTGCGGGACTGTGGAACAAGTTTCTTGTCTGGATGGCGCTGGCTTTTGCCCATCTCCGATTATGCCTCTAGAAAGAGCTCCCCTCCTCAAACGTCCATCTTCCTTCATTACTCCAGGGCCAGGCTGATCCTTTCCAGGCCTTCTTTACCACCCATTTCCTGCTTTCGCCCTTTTGCCCCCGTCGGCCGCTGAGCCCCCTCCCCGACAAATCCCATCACTCTGTAAACGATCAAGCACCCTCCCTCCAGTGCAGCCACTTTAAAGCCTTTCTCCAGCGTACCTCAACCTAAGACGCCAGTATGGGGAGGGGGGGCCTTTCTTCTTCCACCAGGTCAGGATGAATCTCTTTCGGCAGCCCCCACCCACAAGGGTCCCTCCGTGCCAGATCCCCAAACCGATCCTACCCTACCCTGGCTGCCAGAGCAAGCGAGTGCACGCCTCTCCCCACCTTCGAGAGCCCTCTAAGCTGGACCCTTACCCGTGGGGGAGCTATCAGGCAGCAAGAAGCGGAGCGCAGAGACCCGCTCCTTCCAGCAAACGATCCCCCCACCGCGACTCATCCTGAGAGCAGCGTGACAGCGTCCAATCCCAGCTGCTACCCCGCCACTGACTCTACTCAGTTTTCGCCGGAACGCGACACAGCCAATCACAAAGCGCTAGTCCTTAGCATAGACCCACCCACCCACAACTTGTCGGAGAATTCTGTTTCCACCCCGCCTTTCGGTCACCCAAACGCCAATCGCGCTGAGAACAACGCGCAGATATTTAGCATAGCCTTGCCCAACTCGGAAGTCGGGGTAGCGTGGAGGAAGCACGTGACAGAAGGTGCTTCATCCTTCTTAGTTGAATGTGCTCTCGAACTCTATGGTGTGTCCTCTACTGGTCTAATACAGTATTATGAGAACTTACTGCGAGAGAAGTAGTGATAAAGAAACGCGTAGCAGCGATAGATGGGCAACAGCATGATCTTAGTTTTGTATTTCATCCTAGAGAGGGCTTGCTATAAAAAGAATAGCAATAATAAGAAATGGTTTGCAGATTATATTGCTAGCATAAACCTTCAAGAAGCGAAGCAATCAGCCCCTTGTGTGCTTAATTTTTGAATCTTTAATTGTTCTGTTGATGCTTTGGTTTTTAATTGCTGGTGTTTAAGTGTTAAGCTGTTTCAATTCATTTTATGGCATTACTTTCATTATGATTATGGTTAACTCTCTTATAAGCCACCTTTGGAAATTTTAAAATTGAAAGACTGGGTAGAAACATTTTAAACAGTAGGCGAGGCCCGTCATTGATCTGGCAAAGTCATTTTGTGTTGATTACTTTTATTATATTACAGTATGTGTAATATCACCTAAAGTGGTGCAGCAGGGAAATGCTTGACTAACAAGCAGACGATTGCCAGTTCAAATCCCCACTGCTGGTACTGTATCAGGCAGCAGTGATACCGGAAGATGCTGAAAGGCATCATCTTGTACTGTGGAGGAGGAGGCAATGGTAAACCCCTCCTGTAGTCTGCCAAAGAAATCCACAGGGCTCTGTGGGTGCCAGGAGTCAAAATCGACTTGATGGCACACTTCACCTTTACCATTATGTGCAATATCAGTGTGCTTGCAAAAGGGAAGTAAAAAGTTTGAAATATGTAGGATTTCAACTTCAAGCATTATTCATTTTATTGAATAATCCCCACATATAGTTAATTTGAATATGAGAAAAATCTACTTCTCTTGGGCATGGTGTAGTTTTGGAATTATTCATTTTATTATTGAGTGTTTAAAATTTGTTGAGATCAATAACAGTTAAAATATGATGGTTATGTTCAGAACTTCTAAAAAGTACTAAAAAATTATTTAAACCTCTCCCCAAGCACATTCCACTATAAAAAGTAGTGTATTTAACTTAAGTGGTGAATACACTACTGTGTTAGGGTTGTTCATAGAAAATATATGTAGGTAATTGGGGAATATGATATTCAGAATTTTCCTTTTAAAAAAATGTTTATTTTTAAGCAAGCATTCCTCTGTAAAAAGTAGTGCCTTCAGCTAATTTCAGTGGCAAGGTTGCATATGCAAAATTTGGTAACTGTAGGTCATTGGAAAGTATGGCTTTATTTCACACAAACTCTTAAAAATATATAATAGATAGAGACCAAGCAGTTTCTGTAGATGCTAGCTGATCAGCAAAGCTGGGGGGAGCTTTAGTGGAGAAACGGACCTGTAACCTTCTGAGTTAAAATCATGTAACCATTGTGGCTTTGTGTTGTCTGGAAGAGGAATATAGTGGGCTGGTGCAACTGATGTGGGTTTTAAAAGAAAAATTGAATCATAATATTTTTTGGATCAGATTTAATATGTTTATCTGATTTTATATTTAAGAAACAAAGAAATGCCCTGTTAATTTCATGTGTTGTATAAATGTTTTAAAACTTTTGCCATATGTCAAAACTAATTTAACTAAAATATTTGATTAGGAAGTAAATGTCAATAAAGCTCATTTAAGGTGCAATTCAATGTTCTTTTTACATCTACATCGGCTTGAACACTTTATGATTTGGTGCAAGCCCCCTGTACTGGTAATGCTGTGCCAACATTGGATTTATGTTGGTGTAACATTAGGCTATGCCAGAGTTGCTGAAATATCCCACTGCTAGCTCAGCTGTGGCAGAGGGGCCTAGAATGGGCAGCATCTGACATGTTGAGGGAGGAGCAGCCAGTTTATTCTGTGCACCTCAGACCTTGCTCCTGGCCCCTCTGCTGATGTAACATTATGCTAACAACGGAGATGGCGGTGTTGGTTACATCTCTCCTATTGAAAAAGAAAGGTCAAAATATGCTGCCCCCTCACCTCCTCCTACTCTATCAGCCCTGCTGCAAAGAATATAGGACTTGGACTAACTCTGCAACCAACTGCAGCACTCCACCAGCAGTATACAAACTCCTGAGAAGGTTGCCCATAACATTGATAACAGGGGGAAGAGTATGGGGCTATAGCTCCCTGGCAGCCTCTTACATACTGAGCACACAAAGGGAGACTTTGGTTATGGCCACTGTAGAAAAGGGCACTTTGCACAAAAAGGGAACATTGAGCACAAGCAGCCTGGCCTCGGAACAAATATAGGAAGAGGCCTTTCCAACTCTTCTCAGAAAACTTACAGGTACCACACCTCAACTACAGATACAAACATCCTTACCCCTAAATTAATATCCTTACTTAGGACTGAACTTTCCCTTCAGGTAAGTATTTACGTGGTAAGGTAAAGTGTGCCGTCGAGTGGGTGTCGACTCCTGGTGACCACAGAGCCCTGTGGTTGTCTTTAGTAGAGAGGTTTACCATTGCCTCCTCCCACGCAGTATGAGATGATACCTTTCAGCATCTTCCTATATTGCTGCTGCCCGATATAGGTGTTTCCCATAATCTGGGAAACATACCAGCAGGGATTCGAACCGGCAGCCTCTGGCTTCGTAGTCAAGCCATTTCCTCACTCAGCATTATTACTGGATAATGTGAGCATTCATGCCAGCATAGCTTTCTACAATTCTGCCCCCAGATTTGGCCTGTCACTAATATGCTGAAGAATGGGGAAGTTGCTCTCTTCCCAGACCTCTTCCTGTTTTCTATACCTTGCCTTCAGAAGACTATTTTTGTTAAAGACCTTGAGGTCAAGAGTATGTGCTTCCTAAAAGGTCTGCTAGATAAGAGCCAGTCACAAAAATAAAACAAGGCCAGATAATTAATCTGTCCAGAACATCACACGTCTAACCTTCTGTCTTCTGTGGTAAGTTGATCTACTGTATTTATTTGTTTGACACATTTTTACCACCCCATATGCAAGTCCCTGGGCAGTTCACAACCTAAACACAACAATTAAAATATTAACGCAAAACAGTTTAAAATACAGATAAATATTTTTAGCTCAATATTTTAATGTGCCTTTTTTATAATCTTGTTTTTAAATTTTATTGTGAGCCACCTTGGGATTGTCTTAATGAAAGGTGGGGTATAAATTTAACAATAAATAAATAAAAACTCAAAACTTTAAAACTATTATTTTTCCACCGTAGTCAGAGCCCATCTTGTAGTTAGGGTATTTCCTTTGGGGGGGGGGGTGCACTTTATTTTTATTAGTTTTCTACATATCAGTGTGACTTCCCGTTCATCTTTCAACACAGTTATACTGCAACATCCATATTTGCTCTCATGTAAATATTTTCTTTGTATTTATATATCTGGTTATTATGTCCTAATCCTTATTTTCATCACCATAGTAATCTATTAGTTTCATTACTATAACAAATTCCCCAACTGTTATTTTTACATTTCACCCCCCATTAATAAATCCAAATTCACATTGTTTTTCATATACCGCAAAAAGGGTTTCCAATCTTCTACGAAGTTTTCTATATGACTATCTCTTACTAATACGGTAAGTTTTGCCATTTCAGCATCTTCAAATGCCTTCATCAGCCAGTCTTCTTTTGCTGGAATTTCCGCAGATCTCCATTTCTGAGCAAGAACCATTCTAGCCGCCGTCGTAAGATATAGGAATAAATTTCTATTTTCTTTCGAGATTTCTTCATTAATTATGCCCAGCAGAAAGGATTCAGGTCTCTTATGAAATACACATTTAAAAATCTTTTAAAGTTCATCATAAATCATATCCCAAAACCTCTTTACCTCTCTGCAGGACCACCACATGCGATAGAAGGACCCCTTGCTATCTTTACATATCCAGCACTTATTAGATACATGTTTATACATTGAAGCTAGTTTCTTAGGTGTTATATACCACCTGTACATCATTTTTATTAAATTTTCTTTTAAATTATAACACGCTGTAAATTTAAGATCTTTCTTCCATAGCTTCTCCCAGGCCATAGTTAGGGTATTTCCCACATGCCTCTAGGATCAACAGGAAGTTGAAACAGCCAAGATTTCCTGAATAACCGGGCAGCTCCCAAATCCCCAGTTCCTTTTCCTGTTGCCTCAGGATCGGCAGCCAAAGAGAGAGCTCCTATTTTTTACCTAACTAAAGCCTTCCCTTAACTGATCTTTCCCCCCCCATACTCCCGTGACTAGGAAGAGGAGGTCCTATCACTCGCTTTCATCCTCTTCCTCTTCATTGCTAGATGGCACAGCCATCAAAATAACTCCCAATTGGGACCCTATTTCCCAAAAAACTCCTCCTCCCAATGGGGGTGGGAAGGGATGCAGCCCCGGCTCTTTTACACAGGGAGCTAGAGAGATCTGATACAGTTCCCCCCCACTGGGCCAGAAGAGAACCAGGTCCAATTCAATTCCACAGGGACCTGGAGAGGTCTGATACTACCTCCTCTGACACGGAGGAAGGGGAAATATCAGAGGAGGGGGAGATACCCCAGCGGGCGGCAAGCTCCACCTGTCTGTTCCTTGCAGCGAATATGGAGGTCTTACTGACTAAGGCTAGGCACACAATAAATGTGGTTACCTCCCTGGAGACTCCGGCCACCTCCAACCAGGGCTTGGAGCCTTGGACCAGTAGGTTTTTCCCTCCAAATCCAACAACAGGCCTGTAGTGCCTTTCCCCCAACTTTTTCTTTCTACTATGTTGGAGGAATAGAATAAGCCCTTTTCACAAAAGTCAATGACCCATCTATATAACAAGTAGTTATACTCACTCCCTAAGGAAATAACATACATGTTGGCTTCCCTCATGGTAGTCACCCCGGTCGCACAGTTGGTGTTTGGGGCCATAGTTGGTAAGGAAGGGGAGGAACACTTAAAGCTCCCTGAGGACAAGTAGTATTAATTCCTCCTCAAAAAGACCCATGAGGCCTCGGCCCATGTAGTCAGGGCAGCGGCAGCAAATCCGATCTTTGCCAGGGCGACAGTGCTCTGGGCAAAGGAACTGGCCCAACTGGTCCCAACTGAGAACACCAACTACTCCAGGGCATCGACAAGATGGCTAAGGTGGCATTCATGGCAGACTCTAGCCTAGACTGCATCCAGCAGGCTTCCAGGACCATGTCGTCAGCAGTAGCCATCAGGTGCTGCCTCTGGCTGAAGCATTGGAAGGTGGACTCCAAGTCCAAGTTAATCTTAGCTTCAGCACCCTTTAAAGGGTCCAAACTGATTGGGGAGGCACTGGTACTGGTGGAAACCAGGGATAAGAAGAAGTAGATGCCAACTGCCAGGATGGAAACCCACAAGGTTTTTAGGAATGGGGCTCCCCCAGGAATTCTCGTCCCTCCTTCAGACTTTCAAACTATTCTTCCAGAGGCTCCTTTCGTGACTACAGATATTCTAACCAGAGGCCAGGAAGATGCACCCACTGGCAGCAACGACCTAGGGAATCAGACCGCCAGCATTTCAACAAACAATTCCAGTCCTCTTCTTTCCAACAAAGAAAACAATGGTGCTGCCCCAGTCAGAGACCGGCTCCTGCTCTTCAGGGAAGCCTGGTCAGCGGCCACCTCTGATCAATGAGTACTCCAGACGGTCTTGAGGAGCCTGTCCTTGGAGTTCTCATCCCCTCCCCTGGACAAATTCCTTGCCACACCTGTGCCCAGTTCTTCAGGAAAAAGGAAACAGATGAAACAGGCTATCCAGCACCTCCTTCAAATCAGCACAATAGAGAGAGTGCCCACAACTGAGGCATGGCATGGCATATACTCACAGTTATTTTGGGTTACAAAGAAGGATGGATCTTGATGGGCAATGCTAAATCTCAGACCTCTGAACTGCCACATCAGAAAGCGCTCCTTCAGGATGGAGTCCATCAGAACTATCAAGGAGACAATAAGAAACCGGGAGTTCCTAGCGTTGGTGGATCTGTCAGAAACCTACCTGCACATCCCGATCCACTAAGATCACCAACGTTTTCTCAGGTTCTCCTTCAGCAGATGGCATTACCAGTACTGGGCAATGCCCTTTGGACTCTCTTCAGTGCCCAGGGTCTTCACGAAGATCATGATTATGCTGATTGCACACATCAGAACCCGAGGGGGTCTACATCCATCTTTATCCGGACGATCTGCTCATACGATCACAGTCATTTTTAAGGGCCAAGAGAGATGTGCAGCAGACGCTGGTCCTCCTCCAGGCACATGGGTTTGTGGTGAACCATCAAAAGAGCCACCTAAGGCCCATGCAGAGACTTTTGCACCTGGGGGCGATCTTCGACACAGCAAGGGGGTCCATCTCCCTGTCTCCAGAATGGAGGAAGAAAATATCTCTACTTACCAATACAGTGCAGAGCCTTCCTCAGCCTTCCTCATGACCCTGGTCATGCTTCTGGGCTGTATAATAGCTTGCATAGAGTTCACACCATGGGCCAGGTGGCACTCTCACAGCCTGCAGTGGTTTCTGCTACCATACCAGGACAAGATCACGACACGTGCACAGATACGCCTAAGAGTTCCGCTCACAGTAAGGATCTCCCTTCATTGGTGGAAATCCAGGGCCCTATCACAGGGCCTCCCATTCAGCGTACTGACCAGAGTCAGTAACCACAGATGCAAGCCTACGGGGCTGGGGAGCCCACCTCTGAAGTCACTTTGTGCAGGGGAGATGGCACCCAAGAGAGCAGAAGGAGTCGATCAACCTACTAGAACCCAGAGCCATACGCCTCACGTTGATTCACTTCTTACCTTCACTTCAAACACCACCACGTGCGGGTCCACATGGACAACACCACAGCGAAGTCGCATGTGAACAACCAAGACGGAACAAGATCAAGGGTGCTGATGCGGGAATCAGCCAGACTGTTCACATGGGCAAAGAGAATCCTCTTATCCCTGACAGCAGAACACCTGAGCGGTAGCACAAATCACAGAGCGGACTGGCTCAGCAGAAGACAGGTCGACGTGGGAGAGTGGTCACTGAACCCAGAGACCTTTGACATGATAACCAGGACACTGGGACACCCCAAAGTGGAACTCTTCACGACCCTGGAAAACAGGAAAGTAGCAAGGTTCATGTCTCGTTTTTACCACCCACAGGCAGAGGGGACGGACACCTTGTCCAAAAGCTGGCCAGTGGGTCTCCTGTATGCATTCCTTCCCACAGTGATACTCACCAGAGTGATCCAGAAGACTCACTAGGAGGGAGCAACCCTCATTCTAATCACACCATGGTGGCCATGGCGACTATGGTTCACTGACATACTAGCCATGTCAATCTGGCCACCTTGGCCCCTTCCAAGATGCCCAGACCTTCTATCACAAGGGCCAGTACTCCACCCCGAGCCAGACTGGCTCCAACTCAATGCCTGGATGTTGAGCGGGAAATTCTAGCCAAACTGAGATACGATCACAAGGTGCAGTCAACAATCCTAGCCGCCAGGAGACCATCCACTAACACGATCTACCAAACCACATGGATGGCATTCTCATGATGGGCCAGGAGGAAGGGAATCTGGCCCATGACAGCAAAAGTCCAGGACATCCTTCTCTTCCTTCAAGATGGTCTCGACCAGGGTCTACAACCAAGCACTCTACATAGGCAGACATCATCCCTCTCCTCCATACTCGAGCTTAATGCAAAAAGATCAACACTCCCCTACCCACATATTAGATGCTTCTTGAAGGGAGCCACTACCCACCCACCCACCCCCGCCGGCCAATTCACAGGTTTCCCTCATGGGACCTGAACAAGGTCCTCAACACGCTCACCAGACTACCCTTCAAATCCCTCCAGGAGGCCCCACTCAGAGTTCTCACGGGGAAGGTGTTATTCCTCATGGCGGTCACCTCCGCGTGCACGGTCTCCGAACTGGGAGCCCTATCGGTTTGAAAGAAGTTGTGCATATTCCAGGAGGAAGCGGTGATACTGTACCTGGACCCGGCATTTGTTCCCTAGGTCAGTTCAATCTTCCACCTCTCACAGCCGGTGGTACTGCCCTCTTTTTGCCCAAAGCTGACACACACAAAGGAGAAGGCCTGGCACACCTTGGATGTGAGATGGGCCCTACCTAGACATACATACGACGGACCAAGCCCTTCCGGAAATCTGAGGCCATATTCATGTCCTTCACCCGTGCAGTGCTGGGAAATAAGGTGCTGAAAGTCACGCTGTCAAGATGGATACAGGACACCATTATCCTGGCCTACAACACGCTGGAGATTCCTGTCCCGAGGGGCATCATGGCACACTCGACAAGAAGTGCGTCCACTTCAGCGGCCTTCTTGGCCAGGGCATCACTCCAGACCATCTGTCAAGAGCAACCTGGTCCTCCATCTCCCCGTTCAGAAGACATTATAAGATCTCATCCTTCCACACAGAGCAGGCGGCCCTAGAGCACATAGTGCTCCAACAAGTAGTCTAGAATACCTCCGCTTCCTGCCTGGGGCTGTGCGTGCCAGAGCTTTGGTATGTCCCTAACTACAGGATGGGCTCTGATTACAGTGGAAAAAGGAACATTGGTCTTACTTGTGAAGTGTCCTTTTTCACCGTAATCAGAGCCCATCCGTCCCCACCTGCAGAAGTCACAAGGAGTATTCAGTACGTATGTACAAACAAACAAACAAACAAACAAACAAACAAACAAACAATATATATATGGTTTTGTAGGAACAGTAGTTAAAAAGGGTGGGGGGGTTGCATCACTGGGCAGGTAACATCCACAGCCCCATTTGCGATGCTTCTTATGTACAATTCTTACGCTAACCTTTCAACCGGTCTGGATATACAAACACTTAATAAGAGAATATCAAATATTGAGGAGACAGTGAAAAAATTGGCGGACGACAACAAAGAATTTAAAAGAAGGGTGGAAAGCCTGGAGCAAGATGTGGGATCACTAAGAGATGACAGGGAAAAATTATTAGATCAAATGGCTTTGTTGGAACTGAGGCAAAAAGAGCGTTTCCTGAGGTTTAGAGGAATTCCAGAAAAAACTGGTCAAGATATCAAAAAGGTGCTTAGGGAGGAACTTGCATTACTTTTGGAAATTTCAAGTGAATAGATGGAACAGCAGATAGATGCAGCTTTTCGTCTGAATTCTGAATTTGCCACAATAAACAAATTATCTAGGGATTGCATGGTTCAATTCAACTCCAAATCAATTACAGAGCAGATACTGCAAGCACATTTTGCCAAAGCCCTTACCATTGAAGCTCAACAGGTAAAGGTTCTGAAAGAAATACCATCCAGGATTTTAAAGAAACGTAAGGATTACAGATTTTTAACAGATACTTTAAATGCCAATGGAATACGTTTTAGATGGGAAGTACCTGAAGGGGTCTCCTTTTTCTACAAGGGCAAGAGGAACAGATTCACAGAGCTCCTCAAAGCGCAAGAATTTTGGCAGAAATACAAAAAAACTTTAACTTCTGAGCACCCAGTGCCTTCAACACATAATTCTAACTAGCCAAGATGGATTATAAAATAGCTTCATGGAACGTAAATGGATTAAATAACAAAACCAAAAGGGTAAAAGTTTTTCATTTTCTTAAAAAACAAAGCTTGGACATTGTATGCTTATAAGAGACACATATTAGAAAACAAGACAGAAAATATTTGGTTAATAAGGCCCTGGGACAAGAATTCGTTTCCTCTGATAAGAAAAAAAAAAGAGGGGTAGTGCTTTATGTGAAACAACAATATGAACCCAAGTTGATTTTTAAAGATGAAGAAGGTAGGGTGCTAGCTTTGGAAATCTTCGTTTCCTGCATCAAAATGGTGATAATTGGAATTATGCACCCAATGAAAAAAAAGTAGAATTTTATAAATATCTAGAACAGAAGATGGCTGAGTTATCGAGTGCTAATTTAGTTTTACTGGGAGATTTTAATGGAGTCGTCTCTACATCCTTGGATAGAAAATCTGATACGTCTGAAAGGAACCTGCAAGGCAGGCTATCTAAAGCTTTTTTTTAATTTAGTAGAACAGTTGACAAAAAATATGGACCAGAAATCTAATGATAGATTTTTTGAGATAAGTGAACTGAAAGTGGAGAAGAAAATTAAATACTTCGGCGTCTGGTTGACAAACAAAAACTCTTTGTTGTTTTCAAATAATTATATCAAAATATGGAATACAGTAAAAACTGACTTGCAAAGATGGACTAGAGTGAACTTATCTTTAATGGGAAGAATTTCAGTTGTGAAGATGAATGTTTTACCTAAAATGCTGTTTCTTTTTCAGACTATTCCTATAATTAACACCTTAACTTGCTTAAAGCAGTGGCAAAAGGACATAACCAAATTTGTCTGGCAAGGGAAAAGACCAAGAATTAAATTTAAAAATTTAACAGATGCTAAAGAAAGAGGTGGTCTTACCCTGCCAGATTTAAGGTTGTATTTTGATGCTGTTTGTTTGACGTGGTTAAAAGAATGGATAACATTAAGAAATAGAATACTTGATCTGGAAGGATTCAATAGAAGGTTTGGATGGCATTCATATCTGTGGTATGATAAAAGTAAAGTGCATAAAGATTTTCTTAATCACTATGTAAGAAGGAGCCTAATGAGAGTGTGGGTAAAATATAAAAAATGGTTGGAACCTAAAACTCCATTATGGGTATCCCCGATTGAAGCTTTAGCACGTAAAGAGATAAATATGCAACCTGAATGGGGTACCTATAGGGATTTGTTATGTTTCCAAGAAAAGGGCTGTAAATTAAAAAACCTAATCGAAGTACAAAATTTGGTTAGTAAATGGTTTCAGTACCATCAGTTAGATGAAATCTATAAGAAGGATCTTAAAGTTGGATTTGAGGATCAAATGTTGAGATATGAGAAGGAGCTGTGTGAAAATGACGAAAAATTAGTTTCTAAGATGTATAAGCTGTTGCTTTTGGAGGAGACAAGAGATGAAGTGGTTAAAACAACTATGATAAAATGGGCTCAAGATGTGGGTCATAATATAGATATGGCAGCTTGGGAAAAATTATGGAAAATGGATTTAAAGTTCACTGCATGTTATACTTTAAAAGAAAATTATTATAAGATGATGTACAGGTGGTACTTGACACCCCAAAAATTAGCATTAATGTATAAAAATGTTCCAAACAAGTGTTGGAAATGTGGACATTGTGAAGGAACTTTTTTTCATATGTGGTGGTCTTGCAGGAAGGCAAAGGCCTTTTGGGATATGATATATGATGAGTTGAAGAAATTTTTTAAAATGACATTTCCTAAGAGGCCAGAATCCTTCCCGCTGGGAATAACGCAAGGAGAGTTTTCCAGAAGAAACTTAACATTTTTTATGTATGCAACCATGGCAGCCAGAATAGTATATGCGCAGAAATGGAAGGACAAGGAAATGCCCTCAAAAGAAAATTGGTTGATAAAAATTTTGGAATAAGCTGAGATGGCAAAACTTACAGTACTGATAAGGGATGAAAACTTGGAATATTTTAAAGAAGATTGGAAACCATTCTTACTATACTTAAAGAACTATTTTTCTAGTATCGATTTTTCAGCAGGGTTTGAAATTTAGTAATAATAGCAGGTTGGGTAGAGTAAAATCGAGTTTGCAATGTGTAGGATATATGTTTTGAATTACTATAGCAATGGTTGACTTGTATAGTTAATGAATCGTGCAGATTGGTGAGCGGGAAGTCAATATTTACTTAATTAGATGTAACAAGATTGCTAAGATATTGTAAAAACCAATAGAAATATTAAAAAGCAAAAACCTTTCAACCAGTCTCTAATTCCAGAACAGGAGCTCTCTCCCACATACAGATTGAATTTGCAGCATCCTTCAGCCAGACAGTCGGAACTGGGGATTTGGGAGCTGCCCAGTCATTCAGAAAACCTTGGCTGTTTCAACTTCCTGTCGATCCTAGAGGCATGTGGGAAATACCTTAACTACAGGATGGGCTCCGATAATGGTGAAAAAGGACACTTCACAGGTAAGACCAATGTTCTGTCACGCCCTCGAGCTCAGACAGCGAGGAGGAAGGGGAAGCTGTCAACTTTCCAGGTGATGCAGGAGTGTCTGAGGGGCAGAGCCCAGCTGTCAGTGTTCATGAAACAGCTGTGGATAATGACTCTGAGCAGGCACAACAACCTGAGGCAGCAGAAATCATGAAAGACCAATCGGAAGAAGAGCTATGCAACCAACCTCCGCTGACCCCCCAACAGCGGCGTGTCACGAGACACAGGGATCAATTGGAGACTATTAGGAAAAGCAAACGCCTCTTGCAGAGGGCTGATAAGCCTTAAATCCCTGCCAGCTGGGAGCTCTCGTGGCTTGCACTATAAATCACGTCGTCAGTCGGCTACTCACTGCTGAAAAACAACATTCGTCAAACTATATGTCGACAGCATGCAGCCAAGTCCGGTCAAGACCTTGACATTTTCCTTTTGCCAACATTCTGGATTTAAGCATGCATTGTGGAAAATGTGCCCAAGAAGTACAAAGGTTCCTAACACTGTCAAGTCTCACATTAATTCAATAGCAGAAAAAGATTTGCTTCAAAGCAAACTGCCTTATGTTGCAATCCACAAGCCAGTTATGCCACATAGTATGGATTACAATCAGCTTTTATCTTGACAAAAAGTGGGATTTTTTTTAAAAAAGTTGTCTAATTTCTCACAACATTGACACAGCTGTGTGCTACTGAAAATTTTGTGAGCTTTAAATATGGAGAGCCAGTGTGATGTAGTTGTTAGAGTATTGGACTCGGACTGGGGAAACCTGAGTTCAAATCCCTGTTCAGCCATGAAACTCAGTAGGTGATTCTGTGCCAGCCATGTATCTCTCAGCCTAACCTACTTCACAGGCTTGTTGTGAGGATAAACATAATCATGTACACCACTCTGGGTTCCTTGGAGGATGAGTGGAATATAAATGTAAAAATAAATAAATGGAATAGAAGGTGTTTGATAAGCAAAAGGGGGAGATGAGGCATCAGGTGGGTCAAATTGTTGTGTCATGCAAAATCTGAAATCAATGCAAAGCTACCTGGAGAGGGTACCTATTGAGGCCAGAGTTCCAGTAAGACAAGTCAGAGGTTGTGAACGAAAGACTATTCTTGGGAACTTGGAACAGCCACACCGCACTACCATGCAATCAGGGCCTGCGTCTAGGGCACTTTTCACACAGGGCTTTTAGCTCACATCTCTTCTGAAATGGAGGGTGTGCGTTCACATATCAGCCAGATTTTTACCTTGAAGTTCCCGCAAGCTATTGGGGAGCACTTCAAACACAATTTGAGTCCTTCATTGCACATTAGAGAGTAGCCCAATTTATATTCAGGGTTTTTAAAAAATCCAGTTTTTGCATCAGTCTTTTTGGACAACTTCAAACTCGTGGTAAAGTCTGTTGTGTGAAAAACACCCTGGCAGGTAATTTAATTTGGTACAAAGAAGCCCGGACTTCAGAGTGAAATTCTAATTCTTGAGTCATCAAGGCTGGGCAAGTATACTAATGTGTTGCCTCCATCCAGACTGTGGTCCATTTGTTGTTCATGCTTGCAAGTTTGGTTTTGAGTAAAATTCCCTTGAGTTGGCCTAAAAGACAGATACACACGTGTAGTATACATATATACATATATCTGAGCAAGCATGGTAGTAAATTTGCCCTTTACTTTTAATGATTTACAGCTTTATTGTCCTGTACTTGTCTTGCCATCAGAGTTGCCATGTTCTACTTGTGCACAATCATTTTAAAATAGTGTTTAATAGGGAGAAAGGGCAAGCAAAATGACTCATTGTGGTGATCTCACCTTTTATACAGGAAAAGGACAAGCAATATGACAGGCACGGCATACGTAATTTTTTTTTTCAGGTTCTTGTTGCTCAATCTATGAAGACTAGAACTGATTGTCCAGAATTATCTCCCTATAATAATGATTCAATTCCACCTCAGAAAAGAGAGTTAGTTAGCTGTCTGACTGAGATGAGGTCCGGATCATATGTTCATATGGCAGAGATATTTGGTTAATTCCCTCTTTTTCTCACAGCTTCTCTCTAAGGGCTATTTCCTGCATAATTATTTTAATGGGTGTACATGATAAACCCACGTTAGGGACACACACTGCAGATCCACATTCTGTATCTTCTAAAACTTCTGTAACTTTTGAACTGGGTGCACATGTTTTTTCTCTTGAGTATACTGCAGAAAAAAATATGCTGGGAAGCTAGGACTAATTATAGCTCTCTACAGCATGTTCCTGCAGTGTGTGCAAAGGCAAAATGTTCTGTGTATGCTCTTCAAAGATGCCTATTTTAACAAGTTACATGGATCGTTAACATATGCAAAAGTGTTTTCCCTCCCTTTTATACCCATCCATTGGTTCACAGAATCTCCTGTATTTTGCTTTCTCCCTTGAGTCATCTTTCCCTCTTTCACCCCGGGGAAGCCTACTGAGATTCGAACTTGTCTATACCACTATAGAGGCTAAAAGACAACTGAGTACTAATTCTAACAATCTAGCACCTTCAGAACATGGGTTGAGTGAATCCTGGTAGAATTTGGAGCTTCATGAAATGGCCATAGGTTATTGCTTGATGGCACTGCCACCACACAACTCAATGTAATTTTTTAAAAAAAATACTTTTATTTTTCACAGATATAAACAGAAATATTCATCATTAGTTAAAAATATAAATATTCATTAGCAAAAAACAAAAACAAAAAGCACAATTGCATGTCAACTGTATTAAATTACACCAAATGAAAGAAACGGTTAGATGATATCTTGTATCTTGTTGTTCCAGAAATTGGCTATGGGGTTGAGATAGACTTGGTCAGCCTGATGGATGACCTCTACTTGGGAATCGACAGAGGGAGTGTGGTTCTGTTGGTTCTTTTGGATCTCTCAGCGGCATTCGATGCCATTGACCACGGTATCCTTCTGGATTGCCTGGGGGAGTTGGGAATAGGGGGCACTGCAGTGGTTCCGCTCCTATCTCTCTGGTAGCTTCCAGATGGTGGAGCTTGGTGACAGTTGCTCCTCAAAATGGGAGCTGTTATATGGAGCCCCTCAGGGCTCCATCCTGTCACCAAAGCTTTTTAATATCTACATGAAACCGCTGGGTGAGGTCATCAGGAGATTTGGTGCTGGGTGTTATCAGCATACTGATGACACCCAAATCTACTTCTCCTTTTCATCTGCATCATCAGGAAATGGTCTTGGTGCATCAGCTGGTAACCTCCAGGCTTGACTATTGCAATGTGCTCTGCATGGGGCTGCCTTTGTATGTAGTTTGGAAGCTTCAGTTAGTTCAAATTGCGACAGCTAGATTGGTCTCTGGGGCAACCTGGAGAGACTGTATTATGCTTGTCTTGAAACAGTTGCACTGGCTGCCGATATGTTTCTGGGCAAAATATGAAGTGCTAATTATTACCTTTAAAGCCCTCAATGGCTTAGGTCCAGGTTACCTTAGAGAACACCTTCTTCTGTATGATCCCCACTGCACATTAAGGTTATCTGAGGAGGGAGGTCCATCTCCATTTACCACCAGTACTTCTGGTGGTGACTCAAGAGGCGGGCCTTCTCTGTAGCTGCTCGGGCTGTGGAATGCACTCCCTGCAGAAATCTGTAATCTGAATTCATTATTGGCCTTCAGGAGAGCCCTCAAAACCTATCCGTTTGGACTGGGTTTTAAATTGTTGTAAATGTTTTTAATCTGCTGTAACCTTGTTTTCTAGGGTTTTAAACTGTGTTGAATGTTTTGTTAATTGTTTTATAGTCTCTCTTTTTAACTGTTAATTGATTTTAATTGTTTTGTTTTAATGTAAACCTCCCTGAGCCAATTTTGGAAGGGTAGTATAGAAAATAAATAAATAAAATAAAAGACTCCAATTGAACACAAAATTATCATTTTGTTGTCTACCTTCCCACATTTGAATAAAATTAGCCAATTTAACCATTGCTACAAGATTCCACATTTTAACTAGCCAATCATCCCAAGAGGGAGGATCAGCAAGTATCCATTTACTTGTTATGACCAAGCTTGCAACAGTTAATAAATATGTGAGCAGCTCTCAATCTACCGAACAAATTGCTGAGGAAAATTACAAAACAGTATGGCCAGTGGCTTTAATGATAGTTTATATCCAGTCATTTCCTCAACACTGTTAAGAACTGTGACCCAGAAATCTTTAACCTTAGAACTGTTCCAATAAATATGCAGAAGGTTAACTTCCTCACACCCACATTAAAGTTTATTTAGGAACTTTTCACCATGTTCTGTCAATAATACGGTAACCGAGATCAATTTCCCTTCTGGATTGATAAGAATGTTTATCCATATTTAGATTAATAAGGAGTTTGTAAATCAGACTTAGTGCATCTTTGCTTTGAGATTGTGCAAGTATTAATTCAAAAAAAATCTGTCAGTTCCCTTAGAAGCCCAACATTATGGAGTCGTTTATTCACTACGTAAATACCATGCCAAATGGTAAATACCATTTGAAGATATTGGAAACCATGGAGGTCTATCCCCTGTAAGCTGAGTGATTTCTGAAAGTGTCTTCATGGTTCCTTTTCCCTTAATCAACTAGACTATTTATGGATGTAAATTTATGATTAATCCAAAATTGTAAATTACCAAACAAATTTTGATTTCCAGTCTGCTTGTTAAAATACAAAGCTGTCAGTGGTGATAAGCTCATCACCACTGACAACTCAATGTACATTAACTATGCTACCATTCAACCCATTTTGGCAAATTTGAACTGATATAGTAAATGTAGGTTGCCTTGTAAGCTGGGTATGTGATAGAGAAGTTCAACAACTGTTTCACTGTGTGCTGAATTTTTAGCACCAATTTGAGGCATGTAAACTGCCTTGAGTTGATGAAGGGATGTATTTTGAATCAGTTTCATTAAAACATAAGAATTGGGAACATAGTCAAACTATTGGTCCAGCTAGCTCAGTATTGTCTACACTGACTGCTGGTATTAGCTCTCCAAGGTTTCAGGCAGGAGTCTTTCTCAGCCCTACCTGGAGATGCCAAGTATTGAACCTGAGACTTTCTACACACTAAGCAGATATACTCTGCCACTAAGCTATGACTCTATGCAGCATCTTTCTGGATCACACCAAGATCCGTTTAGTCCTAAATTCCCTTTCCAGCCAGATGCTTCTGCAAGCTCATAAGAAGAGCATGATGGTCATGGCCTTCTCCACTTTGTCCAAGTATCTGCTATTAAGAGATATACTGCCTCTGAACATGAAGGTCCCATTTAGCTATTATGTCTTAAATTATACATTGACTTCTAGACGTATCTTTAATTATCCCTTTTAACATATATCTAAGCTAGTGGCCCTGGCTTGTTTGGAAAAAGTAATTCCTCTTGTTTTGCCAGTCAGCTTCATTGGATGACCCCAAATTCCAATATTATGAGAGAGGGAGAAAATGTCTCCCTATCCACTTCCTTCAAATGGTTCACAATTCTGTAAATGAATCATTGACCATAAATTAGTGGTACAAGCATACCTCTAATTTTAGACCCCATTGAGTCAACAGGCAGTTCAGTTTCCATGTGGTGCTAGACATATGGACATAAATCCATATGGACAAATCCATATGTTTTAAAACTTTTAATGTTGGGTTTTAAATGAGTTTAATGTTTGTTTAAATGATTTTAATTGTAAACTGCCCAGAGATGAAAGTTTTGGTTGGTATAGAAATATGTCAAAAAAATAAAAAAATAAAAATTGTAAATGCACATTGGGTATAAAAAGTCACACTGGTGAGCTGCCAGTATGATTTTACTGGAATAGCAACTAATATGCAGTATGTACTCTGTAATAAGGTTTCTGTTCTGCTCAGGATAAAAACTTGTCAAACGTGCTTGTTTCTGAACAGAGCTGTAATTATGTCAGCAGCATGTGGCACTGGGATTAACCTCTTCACACAATCTGAAATAGTATCTCAGTAAGTCTGTTAAATCCTCACCCCTTGCCTGTGCTACCACTGGATTGGGAAGCACTGTGGATTTTGTAAATCTCAGAAGAAATTCATCATCGTGATTAATCAAGCCTTTAATGAAAGAATAAATAGAGAGGGGTGGATGGGAAATTAGACCAACTAAACCCTCTGTCAGCCAATTCAGGATTATTCCCTTTGCAGTGTTTTGTTTCCAGTCTGCAATTATAAACCTTCGTTTCGGCTGATGGTTTTTAAAACTGAAGTTGGAAGAAAGTGCTTGTTTAAGCTTCTGAATAATAGTCTGGTTTCCAAAAGCTCATGTGAATCCTCAGGTTGTTTGCATTCTAGCTGGAGAACTTTCCTTTCTTGATGCATATTATTCCTTTTGTTGGTCAACAGTGAGTGATGTATTTTCTATCTTATTTTGTTTTCTGTCCTTTCAGCACTCAGCTTCATAAATTCACTCCTTGCTCAATGGTGCAGCAGGCTCTGGAGGTGGATTGATGGCCATAACTATGGTTTGTCTATTCAAGTATCACACCAGACCATAGTTAAGCAGTTCCTTAAGCATGCTTTGGCATAACATCTGCATTGAGCCAATGAAGCTCTTCTCACGATCTGTGAGAAGAGCTTCTGTTGGGTCTGCGGGGAGTGGGCTTAACCCACTCTCCCTGCAGACGATCCTGCCCAGAGCCCTGGGTGGCCGGATCGGCTGCCCACATGATTGCCGGCTCCATCACGGAGCCAGTGAGGCTGCAGGGCGCCACCCAGCCCCCAGAAGTTCCAGGATGCCCCTCACAAGCACGTGGGACATTCTGGAGAAACCCCCGAGATTGGGAGGCTTGTTTTAGCCTCCTGGCAGGGGTCTCCTCATGTGTTGCCGTGGCCCGGAGCTGTGGCGTGGCAGCATATGATCAACTGAATGGGTTTAGCAGAGCACTCACTCCCCTAACCTCGTTTAAGGGCAGGGCTAGTTTGGGTAGTTTGTTGCTGGGAGCCGCATGGCTCCTGTGGCAGCAGACGACCAGGAGAAATCAGGCTAGCCTCCCTTAGCCCGATTTTTCCTGGTTGTGGGAATAGCTTCAATATGTCAGTCGCTAAGAGTTTGTGTTTTATGTTTTGACTAGTTTTTGGCCTTTCATATTATCACTTTATTTGTTTCATACACACCTATATGGCTTTTAGTTATAAGTGTCACAGTATCAGAAAGAACTTCATATTTCACCCATGTATGTCAGATAATGATGCATACTCTGCAAAGAATATTCCACTCCCCTTGTTAACCATTTCTTGATGTTATGTTTCTCAGCAGAACATCTTGGGGGGGGGGACTCTGCTCCAGGTGCCGACAAAGAGGGAGGCTTAGATGTCATGCATGCGGGACAGGGCCTTCTCAGTTGTTGCCCCCAGACTCTGGAATGCTTTCCCAGTGGCCATCCACTCCTCAGTCTTAATCACAGTTTTTAGTCAGCGTGTGAAATCTGGCTTTTTACCCAGGCTTTTATATTACTTCTTATTGCTGCTGCTCTGTATCTTTTATGGTTATATTGTGCTTGCTTTTTAATCTTTTATTCAGATTTGTATTTTTATATTCTAGCTGATAATTTAATTCTGTAATTTTTGTAGTTTTGTTTAACTTTTGTGTGAACTGCCTTGAGATTATTTTAATGAAAGGCGGAATATTTATTATTTATTTATGTATTTATTTATTTAATGCATTTTTATACCGCCCCAACCCAAGGTCTCAGGGTGGTTCACAAAAAATAAAAATAAAACATTAAAATCAATTAAATATTAAAAACAGCTTAAAACAAATCAATAAATAATCAAAAATTGAAAAAGTTAAAAAGTTAAAAAGCTAAAAGGCCTGGGTAAAAAGATACGCCTTTGGACACTTTTTAAAAGCTACTAGAGATGGGGAGACTCTTATTCCCACGGGAAGCATGTTCCAAAGTTTCGGGGCGACAACAGAGAAGGCCCATCCCTGGGTGGCCAACAGACGACATGAAGGTAGCCACAGATGAGCCTCCCCTGATGTACACAGTGGACGATGGGGATCATGCAGAAGAAGACGCTCTCTTAAGTACCATGGGCCTAAGCTGTTTAGGGCTTTATAGGTTATAACCAGCACTTTGTATTTTGCCCGGAAACTTATTGGCAGCCAGTGCAACTCCTGTAATATAGGAGTAATATGGTATCTTCGACCTGTTGGCAGGTCAGCAGGCCATTGCAGGGGAAGGAAAATCAGAAACTTAATAGCTGTTTCCCCTTCCGGCTGCCCTGCCAGCTCTTTGACCTTGGAGAGCAGTCCCCAAAATAGACATTTAATAATAAATATATGCCCAGAATAGACATTTAACAATAAATATAAATAAATAAACAGAACCATGTCAATGCAAATTATATGTCCCTAATAAAACAGGATTGAAATTAAGAGTTTTCAAAATAATTGGTCTATATTAACTGTTGCATTGGTGCACATGTGATGTCAAACTATGAGTCTGTTCTCATGACCAGCTGCAGCAGGGCAGGAGCATGAAAACATAGGTTGCAAGGCTTGTGTGGAGCCTTAGAACCTGCTCCCACCCCTCTGCTCCAGCTCAGGGCTACTCTGGGAATTAACCCACACTCTAACCCAGGTTAAAGGGGAAAGCCCCATCTTACCATTGTCACCGCTATTGTGTGTGCAGTTGGGGCTGTGTGCTACAGCTCCCAGCTGCCCAACTTCTTGAAGATCACAGAGTGCCACTTAAAAGAGCAGCCAGGAAGCCGAGATCTGCAGCATTTCTGGGAGCAGCCTCGCTACCTCATGCACAATATATTGGGATCCCCAATGCTGTAAGCAATGCCACACCGTTCATGTGGCTGTGCGGTGCGGCGGAGCTCTAGCAACCGTCTGCTTGTGTGGGGGAGGCAGGTAGGCTCCTGCCTTCCCCTCAGCCACTGGGGATTTTGGTCCTATGCACAACCTCTATTCTTCAGAGTAGGAAAGAGGCAACAAGGGGAAATTTTTCTGGAGAGGGTAGGAGAGTGTAGTGTAGGAGAAGCCCACTTCCTGTCTCTTAAACATGGTTAAAAAGTCAGCAGCATTATGTCTGCGTGAGGACACCGTGTTCCTTCAGATGGTGGTTCAAGGAAACAAAAAATGATTTGTGTATTTCTTTTGTCATTTCAGCTCAGGAACTGATACTGTCTAAAAAAATCAGTGTTAATTCTGTGTTGAGGTTGCCAACTTTGAAGCCACATACTAATGTCTGTGTGTAAACAAGATAAGGGATATATAGTTTTAATGCCCAAGCATACTCAAGCCATGAATGTGAAGTTTCCTAATCGAGATATGAAATCTAGATTAAGTAATACTGGTTCTTTGCATTCCATCAGTAACATGGATTAGAATAAGTCCAGTCTTCTTTGAATTGAAGAGCTGCTCCATTAGTGGTCTTGATATGGGGGAGTGCAGCTCAAGTGGGAAGATTGCCAGAGAGTGTGCACTCCTGCCACAGGCCCATTTGATTTGCAGAAGAGCTGTGGCAGGAGAGGAAAGAGAGTAGGTGACTGCAATGTAAGTGGCTTTTGGCTTGTGCTGGAGTTGATCCAATTTGTCACAAATAGTTTTAAAGACTATGCTGGAGCTAGGAAAGCATGAAAGGATCTGTCTTCTCTTCCACCATTGCTTCTGCAAAGTATTGTCCAGTGGAGCAATGTGGTGCATTGAATAGTAGATCCCAGATGTTGCACCAGCTTTTGCCTGCTTTGATATATTGTTACCCCCAGTGCAGCTGAGCTGGTGAAGATGCATTAAGTGCTAGGTAGGGCCAACCATGCCCCAGGACCCTCACATGCCCACTGTAACTCACCCTGATTGCCTGCCTCTATAACATTCCTACACTCTTTCCCATCTTCCTCACAAGTACATTCACCTCACGAGATGCCCTTGCCTTAAGCTTGACGTTCCACAAACCTGTACCAAGTGGTAGAAGAAGGCATATCTCTTGCACAGCACTTCACTCTCACATCCAAATCTTATGGGGGAAGATAAACAGTAGTGAGAAAGGAACACAGCAAACAGTAGCACACGAACTAATCAGAACATGGACAAATACATGACATACAATAGTGTAGTGGGTTGTCCTTTTGCAAAAATTCAGTTAAGAGGTGGGCTAGCTGGGTACATGTTGTCCTGAGGCAAGATATTAATGTCCTGGCTACCTCTGCCCACCTCCCCACCCCCACCCCGTAGCTCATTCTTATGTCTCCCAACCATCACTTTCCTTTCTTGCCTTGTCTCAGTTGTTGCTAAAATTCCAGATTTGTTGAAAACCCCTGAAGAAAAATAAAGCATTCAAGATATAGCAGCAAATTTGCATTAGCAGTTTTGCCCGCAGAATATAGGTTTTCTTGATACACATTACATAATAGTGTAATAATTTATTTTTCTCCATTCCCTTCAAACCCAGTCCATATAACATGTTTGACATAATCAGCATTCCTTAGTATCTTCTTCCCTTGTATTATGTTTCATATAAAGGATCCATTGCTAATGGAGGTTCTGTTTCCCGGGGCTATGTCCCATTAGCAATTTCTCAGGGTTGGTGTTCTCCCCCCCCCCCCCACCGCCGAGGTTGGTTTTTTTGGGGGGGGCAATGAGGTGAATTTTCTACATGGAAAAGACTTAAACCCATCAACCATCCCTCAAAGAAGTCCCACAATTCAAGCTTAATGTAATATAGTGATCTAGCTTAATCTACCATGAAGTCCCTGAGTTATTAGGGTCACTTTTTATGTTACTTTTACTGTGTTTACTTCACACAGATAACCTCTGAGTAGGGAAACAGGTGTATGTTGTAATGTATGAAAGACAGTGCATCTCCCCTACACCCCCAATCATAGATCGGTCAGCAATAGCCTGATCTGCTACACTGGCTGTATGAATCATATTCCTGTGGTAGAAAAAAATCTTCCACACAACTTTGGCCCTATGAAACATCCGTCATCCCTGATCATTGGCCATTGTGGCTGAGCATGATGGGAGTTGTAGTCCAACACGAGCTGGATGGCCAAGGTTGTGTAGCCCTTCTCTACATACATTTTACAGTATACAAGTGTTTTCCATGATTTTTGTGTAAGGAAATGACAAAATGTGTAAACAAGCCCTTATCATTTCCTCCCTGGGGGATAATGCAGTTGAACAGAAAGATGCATCAAGGATGTTGTTGAAGAGGTATAGCTAGAGGAGAGGGGGCCTGTGTTCACCCCTCTTCTCAAAGGCCCTCAGAGGGAGGAAGATAATTAAGAAAATAAGGAGGGGTGGAGCTAGAGGCAGGGGGCTGGCTCAATCCATCCACTCAATTACTCCACTCAGTTCAACACTCCTGTGTTGAACCCATTCACTCAATTATAGCTACACTCCTGTTTTGGTGTGTAAAAGTTAAAAAAAGAGCAGTGAAAAAAAAGAAGCCAAGCTACAGAAACAACTGGCTTGATCCTGTTGTATTGGAGCTACAGATTTCCCCTTTGGCCCTAGCAAGAAGTTGGAATTCCTTATCCAAGGATAATTTCTTAGCATCCCTACACATTCCTATCTGTCCAACTAGGAAACATTAAAGACATGCTGATCTCCTTGATGGCTTGATGAAGCCCCAATTTGGGTTCTAAACTGCTTGATCCTCGGAAAGAGCAGCTGATTGTGGCTATTATGGCTTTGAGTCACAAAACTGCCGTCACTGAATCCCAACAAGTTCAGTAATAGGTGGTGCATGAACCATCAGTTCCTCATATTTATCCAGGAACAACTTCAACCGGGACAGATAAGAATCCTCATTATATGGCAATTTCTTCTCTTTCAAGTATTGGGAAACAATTGGTTTGATCTAAAAGAGAGAGGCAATATTAGCATAACATGGTATATTACTACAATTAGTAAAATTTACCATAGTTTAGGCAGCCACTGGGCCAAATTCAGACCAGCCCCCATTTGCCAGCTGCAGAGGCAAAAGAGGGATATGAATGAGGTTTCAGCAATCTGTGACAACACGACTTGACAGTCAGCTACTGTGAGGGATGGAATGAAGTTTGGGGCTTTAGCCCAGCCCCCTACTTTGTTCTCAAAGCAGCCTAAACTCCAGCAAAACTAGTTGCTGACTAGGGTTGCCATTTCTTCCATGGCAAGGAATGGAGTGCTCTGGATCTCACATGAGCTCTCTTCCTTAGTGATCAACCATGTGCCCTTCTTCTCATTTAGACAGATATGGATATCTCCACCCTCCCTGTTCAAAACAGCCACACCTCCACTCCCCCTCGCACCTTCAGACACATGTGATCGGAAAGTGCTGGAAAGAGATGATGCTCCACATGACAGTTGATGAGTGAGTGCCCAAAGCACCAGTCCAACAGAGGATTTCGAGGCAAGTTCAGAACTCCATGGGTCATCATGTGAATCCGTTTTGGTTTTTTATCAGCTGAGAACATTGGGAGGCCTATATGCTACAAAACAAACCCACAAAGAGTTACTCCTTCTCATTCTTCACTGGGAAGTCATGGAACTGGAATTCTGGAATAGAAAGGCAGCAACAGAATAACATCAAGTTCCTCATTTCCAGATCCTTTGCAGTTTCTATATCCCACTCTTTAGGAAAACACTAACCCAACAAAAGGGAACAGATGAAGATCTTTGAAAGAAATGCTGCTGTTATTCATGACCCAGCCAAAATGCTAGAAAATGTTATATGCAATTGCATATTTCGTGCAGCCCAATCCTATGTATGTTTTCTTGGAAGCAAATCTCATTGAATTCAATGGGATTTATTCCCTAGTAAATGTGCACAGGGTTGCAACCATAATGCACTATTTTGGAGAGACTTCTTGTATTTAATTTTTGAACTGTTCATTTTCCTGTGTAGGCTCTGCAAAATCCCCCTGCTCAATTTTTTTAACCTTTCAACAACTGGAAATCATGAAGCTTTTGCCAAATGTAGACTGTCTCCTACATTACAGGACATCTGAGCTAAGAAAACCTATTAATACATAATCAAAATCCTTGCTAGTCTAGAGTTTGTAGTTTTTACCTGGAAGATGTTAACATGGATGTAAGGATGGGCAAGGAGGGATCGGGTGACCAGCATGCAGCTGAGAGCGGACCACACAGTTTGAAACCCTGAGATATTACGCAGTAGCCAGTAATGGGAGTAGAGGCCAAGAAACATGCAGCAGACGGTCCGGATGGCTGTCTTCAGTTCAACTTCTTTGATCAAACCTTGGAAACAACAATCAGTGAATGGGGCAGTTGTCAAATCTGTCTACTAACCAATACTTCATAGGCAAGTTATCAACGTGGGAAAACATGTTATAGTAGGGCACACCGCACTCTGCAAGAATAGTGCAGCTTGAAGCAAGATGTCACTACTTCTCCCTTTAGCAGCCAGTTGAATTAACTGAAAGCAACAATGTCGACCATACTGGTTTAACACCTCCACTGAAGGCCAAACCAAATGTGTGAGATCAGTGATGAATGAGATCAGTAGTTGGATCCTCCAACATATTTTTTTTAAAAAACTCTGAAACAGGTGCAGGGGCTCCAAATTTGATCATAGCAGCAGCAATGGGAAAGGGCGTGTTTAACATACCTTTTCTTCAAGGGCTTTCCTTCTTCAAAGCTGCAATTAGCACTGTGAGAAGGGAATACAGGTTCAGCAGCTGTACTTGCATTCCCTCCCTCCTGTATGACTAATATCAGCTTTGGAGTCGGCAATTTAGATTGGAGCGATGGTACAGGAGAAAAGGACTAACCACCATCTGCAGGCATCACTGCTCTAATCAAATTCAAAGTCCCCTTCACTTTTAAAAACTTTTTTAAAAAAATAGGGATCCAGTCATGGATTTCCCACATCCCATGTGGTTTCATCCCAATAGATGATAAAATTCATTTTTAAAAAATTACTTATGGAATAGTTACAGAGGGGAATATGGGGAGATAGTCAGTAATTTAATGAGCATCCCTGACCACTAGATCTAAACTTCTGCCTTAAAAACTCCACAACAAGAAAACACAGCTCTTTTGTAAAAATAAATTATTGTTAAATGCTTTTCAATTGCATACACTGTTTCTGCAGAATTTGTGGAACATTTTAGCAGGATCAGTAGTGAAATGCCAACAGAAATGCAGACATGTAAAGTTAAAAGGGCTATGGGTGCATATGGAAAAGGGACAGTGAGCTATGTAGGATACAGACGTCCCAATATTTATTACAATCAACAGGAATTTTACTTCTAAGAGAAACTAGATAATCCTTGGTACTTTCCAGTTCTATTGTTCTGTGACTTAAAGAATAAATGCTCCGTACCGTAAATTATGATGACAGAACATACCTTAATGGATGAAGAGATAAACATCGCTCTTAACAGCATTTAGGTTCTTAAAATTACCAAGTAGTACACTGTGTTATCTAAATAAATAATAGTAAAATTAAAAAAAATCTGGAGGAGAGCAACATACCAATAGCCACTAAAGGAGTGATAATAGGTACAGCTATAGGTGCCATGAACATGTAGATATAGCTGTTCAGGAAAGGAAGTTTCCATGTACTAGAGTCCCCCAGACCAATGACATTTGTGTAACCATGGTGGATTTTCACGTGGTTGTAGGAGCCCTGTTCTGCCGTGAAAGCAGAGCAAACCTGGGGCAGAAAGAAAGGGGTGAATAAAGGAACATGTCTGGCACATATTTCTGCCCCATTCAGTATACATGCAGGACCTCCAAAAGTGAAAATATTAAAATACTTTACCTTAGGCTGTAATCCTAAATTTGACTGAAATCACTGAGACCTACCATCAGTTGGGTTTAGAACAGTATTCTTACTTTTCAAATCCTCAAACCACTTAATGCCTTGGATGATGTGAGCTGTAGTTCAGCAACATCTGGAGGCTCCCAGTTTGGGAACCACTGCCCTAAAAGGAAGATGTTTGCCAGTTTGTAGCACCCAAGGGCCAAACGACACATTACATGCAAAGATGCTCCTGTTTGAAGAGGAAAAGGCATACCAGGCAGAGGCAATCAGGAGTAAAGAACAGCAAGAGGAAAGGAGTGCTTCACCCTTTTACTGTCTACTGTTTCTCTGCTCCAAACTGCCCTCTAAGTGGCTTTTCCTATCACATGTTTTCACATATGTTTTTTGGAAATATGTATTTAAACCCTGCAGGAAAGAAAGCCGCTGTTAAGCCCTGAATGATGTCTATGTGATGCTAATAAGTGCCTTAACAGTGCATCCACACCTGGCCGGTTTGGAAGTAGAATACAGATGGTCAGAGAAATCTTTCGTGCACTTTTAGGAGCATGTGAGATTGTATTTTGACTGCAAGTATCCTCACCTGCTCCAACTTTTATATACAGAAGTGCTCTGGAATTGTGTCAACTGATGAGTTTCCCAAATGAACCTGTAGTCTGAGATCTGACAGATGGTTGTTGTTTTTTTAACATTCATTCCCTCTCAATACACATTATGTTACACTTGTACAAGCATCATCTGCTCAGTTCTCTGCATCAAATATCTATTTTCCAAGAAGTACTTTCCATTGGAGTTGATGCTAGGGGTGTGCAAGAATCAAATTCTGAGATTTGATTTGAGGTAAAATAGAATTGCAGAACCATTGAATTGATTTGTCAAAAACAGCTGGTTTGGCAGGCTATCTTGATGAATCATCCTTGAATCAGCCAAATTGATTTTGACCAGTCCTTTGAGGTGGACAGATGCTCTAAGTCCAGAGCGGAGGGCTGATTTACCCACTAACCCTAATTGATAGACTAGCTCTCTCTGGAAAACAGTGCCATACTGAGGCCGATTTTCCCAGCAAAATGGGCCTCAAAACTGCATTCGAATCATCCAAATAAATTCAGGTCGAATAAGGGATGATTGAACCCGAATCGGGCCCTCTATTTTGAGGGCAATTTGATTAGAGGTCAAATCAGGGAATTGCCCATAATTCGTCACAAATCAATTTGAGGTTGAATCAAATTGCAGATGCAATTGGCCTCTTTTTTGTTTCTCCTTCTCAGGACCAGAGAATGATAACAATTCTTTGCTTCCTTTGCCATTTTCAAACATAGAACAGAACAAACAAACATTTGAAAACATTTCTCACATCTTTGGAATGCTGCTTACTTAGCAGAAGATACATTACAGTTGATCAGGCTCTTGATTAGAGCCATCAGCTTAGATTTTTGCTTTCATTAAATTTCTGTTGTGCATGTTAAGGCTTCTTAACTCTATCTATCTGTCTATCTATCTATCCATCCATTGGTTTTTAAATTTAGTTTTCTTGTTTCCTATCCAATACACGATGAACCAATAATATAAGGAAAACAGAAAATGGGGGAGCAAGAAGGAGTATTGAGAATCAAATACATTTCATACAGGAATTGCAGACAGAAGAACTCAGTGGTGTTCAGACGGTAAGGAAGATAGATCCAGTCAGCAGGATTGAATGGGGCAGGTCATGCGTGCATGCATCCATTTGCATATATGATTTCCAAATATTAGCATAAGTGTCCAGCTTCTGAAACTAGCAATACATTATTCATTCAAATAATGCCAGGGAAGATAGATTATCACTTTATTGGCAAATTAACAGATAGGATTTGTTCTTCCAGTTCTGCAAAAACACACATGGCAACCTGTAGGGAGGTTCTCGATATCTGTTGTCTGTGCCTGAGAGAAATATTCTATGGTATAAGGAGGTAACCCAAAAGGACTGTCCTATCAGTAACACTAAGGTCCATTTCTAATGCTAAACGAATGCACGAAACAACCTCTAGCCAAAGTTTGCTGAAAACATGACAGGGCTAACTTAGACACAGACACCACAATTATTACAGAGTCCAATGTGGAGGTGTCCAGAAACTCCTCTTATGTGGTTAGGCTGGATCAGTTTCAGTTTGTAACTCCTGATTATGTGGATAAGCTGCTTGAAACTGTGAGGCCTACCACCTGTTCTCTTGACCCTTGTCCAACATGACTTATACTATCTGGTAGGGTGTGTGTGTGTTATTGTAGAAGGCCTAGCAGAGATTATAAATGCTTATCTGAGGGAGGGCAGGATGCCTTCCTGTCTGAAAGGAAAGGAAAGGAAAGGAAAGGAAAGATTGTGCTGTCAAGTTGGTGTTGATTCCTGGTGACCACAGAGCCATGTGGTTTTCTTTGTAGAATACAGGAGGGGTTTACCATTGCCATATCCCATGCAGTGTGAGATGAAGCCTTTCAGCACCTTTCTATATCGCTGCTGCCTGAAATAGGAGTTCCCCACATTCTGGGAAACACACCAGAGGCAATTATTAGAGCCCTTTTGAAGAAGCCTGCATTGGATCCCTCAGAGTTAAGCAACAATAGGCCTGTCTCCAACCTTCCATGGTTGGGCAAGATAATTGAGAGGGTGGTGGCATCCCAGCTCCAGGCAGTCTTGGAGGAAACTGATTATATAGACTCATTTCAAACTGGTTTTTGGGCAGGCTATGGCATGGAGACTGCCTTGGTCAGCCTGATGATAATCTCCAATAGGGAATTGACAGAGGGAGTTTGGCTCGGTTGGTCTTTTGGGATAGCTCAGTGGCTTTCGATACTATTGACCATAGTATCCTTCTGGAGCATCTGAGGGGGTTGGGAGTGGGAGGCACTGCCCTGCAGTGGTTCCGCTCCTACCTCCTGGGCAGATCCCAGATGGTATCCCTTGGAGACTGTTGCTCTTCAAAACGTGAACTTTTATATGATGTCCCCCTGGGCTCCATACCGTCTCCAATGCTTTTTAACATCTACATGAAGCTGCTGGGAGAGATCATCAGGAAATTTAGTGCAGGGTATCAGTATACCGATGGCACCCATATCTATTTCTCCATGTCAACATCATCAGGAAATAGCATAACCTCCCTAAATGCCTGCCTGGGGGCAGTGATGGGCTGAATGAGGGATACCAAAATGAGACTGAATCAAAATCTGTGGTCGCTAGGAGAACAGGATTCGACAGGCACACTTATTGTGCTGGGTCAGAGCTTAGGGGACAATGTTGATTTGTTAGTTGTGAATGGGGTCACATTTCCCCAAAAGGAACTGGTACATAGTTTGGGAGTGCTTCTGTCTCAAGCTGACGCAGTGGCCAGAGGTGCTTTCTATTAGCTTCGGCGGATACACCAGATGCGTCTGTTTCAAGTGATCATCAGGGGAAGTCTGGTTGCAGTTGCCATCAACTAGGTTTGTGGAGACTCAAAACTGGGCCTTTTCTAGGGTTATCCTGGGACTTTGGGATGCAATTCCTAACAAAATTAAAGCTTCCCCTTCTCTGAATGTTTTTAAGAAGGATCTGAAAACATACCTGTTTAGTCAGGCTTTTAGTTTATAGTTTTTAAAGTTTTATGTTGTTAGATTTTTTTAAATCGGTATTTTAAATTGTTTAAATTGTGTCAATGTTTTTAATCCTTGTGTTTTTTAGATTGTGAACCATCCAGAGACTTCCGTGTGGGGCGGTATAAAAATGTATTAAACAAACAAATTTCTGTACTGCAGCAGTTGGGAGTTTTGGATCTACAAATATGAAGTTTGCGCCTCAGCCGCTATCCATCCCTTTGAGCATGTCATTTCCTTCATTAAACAGTATTTTTAATGTCTGTTTAACTACTAACTTTTACATGCTAGGTTCATTTGGGCAGAGACCAATTAGAATTTTAAAAATAGGTATCTATTTCCTGAGCATGCACTTTTCCATGTATTCACCCATCTCCTCCAATATACAACTACTTCTGAATCCCTCCACCAAAGTTACTGGGTTACTGGGTGTGATGGTCTGCTGTCTGTGTACATCTTAAAAAAATATTGTTCATTATCTGATCAAAGAACAGTTGAGAGAAGCATATATGGACAGGAAATGTATACAAAGGTCCACCAGGGTCAAAGCAACACAAAACAAAACAATAAGGACTGTAACAAAGTGACCAGCTTGCAGACAAGCAACTCACAAATCAGTCTTGCAGGTGGGATTAAGAAGCAAATCACTCCTTGTGTTTTGTTATTGTTGTTGATTTCTCAGGGTACCCTTACCCTGTTATGCATGAAGGAAGAATACAGGAGTGCAGGCACATCTTAGAGACGTTGCTACATTTGAGATTAAACTGGATGTTGTGTTCGTTTCTGGCGAAAAGAACCAATTGCAGATCAAACTGGCAGCTCTGAAACAAGTCCAGACTGGGGACAGGTCTCTGAAGAGCTATTTAGACCTTGGCTCCTAGAAGTGATCATTGCTCACAGACCTCAGACTCTTCTGCAGTCTAGGCAGCATGACTTAGGCCTTTCCAGTGCTTTCCACTTCCTATAATTCCCCAGAGGTAGAAGGGACAGCTGCAAAGACCCACTTCACACTATGAAAGCTGCAGGCTTTGTGGAAGTTGTTCATGCTGCTATGAATGTGTGGAGCACCTTAGCTCTTCCTAATTTATATAATGTTTGTACACCATACAGTCATGGGAGTATAAACAACCTCTGGGTCTTCTAATCATCCCCTCCACCATCAGTAAATAAGTGGGAGGGGAGGAACAAGAAGACCCAGTTTGTATCATGGAGACTGGCAGCCCTGGTGCTAAGTAGTAGGGTGTATTTCAGACATTCAAAATACTCTATCATTCATCTGAATTATGAATCCAGACCTAGTCCAGAGGTCTTGGCAGAAAACCAGGTCTGCCTGACCTATTTCAGAGTCAGAGAGTTTGCTCATAAGAAACTCTCTGATGTGGTACAACACTGAAGAAAGCAAGATGCTTTGATTTGCATGCTGTGGTCTACAAAGTGTTTATGTGCAGGCTCGGATTGGTCCAGAGGGCAACAGGGCATATTCCCGGTACACCCCATCCATGGGGCACCCCTGTGCCTCGCTGTACTCGGCAGCAGTGAATATTCCCACCCTTAATTACCCATTCTGCGCAAAACACGGTGCCCTCCCCACATACATTCCACCGCCCTCTCAGTGCCCCTGGTCTGGCCCTGTTTATGTGGTCTATACACAGGAGTTCTTTATAGTTCTTAAAGGACTATAGTTCTGGGCCTTTCCCCCTCACACTAGCCATTTTGGAGGCCACTGTGCAGGCGCAATGGGCCTCTGTGTGGCCTGGGTTATGACCCAGCCACGCAGGGGCCCATTGCACATGCGTGGCAGCCTCCAAAATGGCCACCGAAACAGGGGAAAGGCCTGGAAAGGGCCGAAGAGCGCCCAAACTGGGCAATTTTCACCACAAGGAAGGCTGGTGTGGACACTCCCACCTGTGGTCTTGGAGAAGGGGGTAAGTACTAACAGTCCCCCCCCCCCAAATTGACTCACGAATCCCTCAAATGGCCAGCGGGGTTCAGTCCAGGGTCGGACCAAACGGGGTGGTTTGGTTCTACCCCAAACTGTCTAACTGAACCCGTTCGATGTCGAACACATTCAACATCAAACCTGTTTGCACATCCCTAACTCCCATCCCCTCAGGTTTTAGGGAGGTCTCCCCTGCCTGCCACATTATTGGTAAAGGGGAATCCTCACTGGATCCTCCTTTACCAGTAGAGCTCTGAACTGGCTCAAACAGGTTCAGTGGTTGAACTGGTCTGGGCCTGGTCTGGTTCAACCATGCCAAAACCAAGCTGAGCCAGTTTTGTAAGCCTGTACTATGAACACTTTGGAAACACCCTTGCATGATTTTACAGATATGCTGTATGAAAGAAACAACATTTCTTCCAATCCACTGGAATAGGGTTTGTCAGCTTTCCATTTTGTGCATTCAAGATGAATCTTTCACACAACAAAACTCTGGCTCACTTGTTTTCTCACTCATGAATAGAAGCTTCTGGAAACACACCTCAATAAAGAATACGGCCCATAATTTCCCCCATGACTTGGACTCCACAAGAGTTCTGTGGCTGGCCAGGTGGCTCCCCTTCACCGTTATCGTGTGATGAGCTATGCCCAGGATAATTAGGCCCAACAGGAAAGGGAAGAGACTGTCTGATCGCAGAAGTATGAACCCTAAGGATGGAAAAGAAACATTTAGGACATTACCTTTTTCCAAACATCAAAGCACAATCAAATAATTAAACAGGATGTGTCTCCTATCCTGTTCCACGGTATGATAGTGATGAGGGCCTTAGAGTTATTTGTTTTCTGTACAAAGCTAAAAGGGAGACTGAACTTCCTCTAAGAGAGTCAAATAGAATCAGAATACGGTGTAACTGAGGAACATCTATTCTTTGGAATTGGAGTTTTATTGCTTTGAAATAAGGGCTGTGCACTTGTGTAATTTTTGCATAGGCATGGATAAGTCTAATTATGAGAGACAAAGCTGTTGCAATCCAGGGTCTCTTTCCCTCTCCTCCTTTGAAACATTTAGTTGATCACAACACACAATGATATGGTTGTGTTGTGCATTACCAGGCCCCACATACTTGGCTGTCATTGGCAGGGTGGGGCAATGTGCACTGACTCCTGCTGTCCATTGAGTTCAACTAAACATTAAAAGGGGAGAAGGGGAAAGACATGCAGAGGCCGCAACTCCATATGAAGCCTAGTTAGAGCCTCAAGCACACTCAGCCACATCTATACAAAACAAACCCAGATGGTTGAAACAACCCAGGACAGTTATGAAGCAGAATAACCCCCTGACTTCAGTCTTGTTGAATAATATGAAGCTAGAGCCTAAAAATGAAATGTCTAAAGAAAACAATTGCTTTACCTTTTTTGTATGCCACCCCATTCAATGTCCCACTGTGAACTAGGATTCTCTTTGCTAGGCCTTTGACTTCCATGTGGCGAGAATACAGAACTTCTGGGTTCCTCCTGTACATGAGGCATGGGACTTCCTGTATATACTACTGCACATACTGTTAACTATTATTGTACATACTAGTAGTAATATGTACAGGATATTTTATCCAGTTTGGGCCCAACCCTTATGAAATATGATGCAATGGTTTTAGCTTAAGTTGTCTACATGTAGAAATGAGATCAGGGATAAGTTCAGACCTACATCCACCTCCCTCTTTGCAAGTTCATCTGTCGAGCGAAACCTGTTCACAGCCATGGTGCAGTAATAGTCTATGATGTAAAAAGATGTCATGTGACACGACAGCAAGGTGTTTGCATCATCAGTTCTTGCTAACTTGCCACTGCAATGTTACAGGGCAATATCTCAACATCTCCCCCACTTTTTAAAAGCCATTTGTGCATCATCATACATTATTTGCCAAACATCATTTATATGGAACAGGATTAGCATAATATAACTGGGGTAATATATGAATAATATATACAAAGTCTCATAATTTGTCAAGCAAAGTTTACAATCTAATTAAGACCCTGTGGGAAATTCTTGCATAGCTGGGGAATAACTAAAAGACCATGATATTTCCATTTCTACGGAAACAATACACACAGTTAAACAATACCACTTCTCCAGTGCTGTTGAATTACTATGTGCATTATTAACACACGAAGAACCAAGTTTCCTGCTCACACATCAAATAGTTAAACGGAACATCTCAAATACATTGACCAGGTGACATACTTTGGTACTTCCCATCTGAGTGTTGGGGGTTCTGACAATCCTAATTTGTTTTTGGTTTTTAGTTTTTATTTTATTTTATTTTATTTTAATTTTCCGGATTATTTTATGCCTGCTTTATTTATCATATTTGTAACCTGTCCTTCCAAATTCAAGGCATCCATTCAAGGCATCCCATTTTATCTTCTGGTGTAGGTTAGGATGAGAGAAAATGACTGGCTGAAGGTGTCACCAAGTTAGTTTCACGGCTAAGAGGAACTATTGTTCCTTAATACAGTTTGCCACATTCCCATTATAGTTGGCCTTTGGAGACCTCCTCTGCTCATGTGCAGAGGCATTCTTACCCCTGAACTTCAGGGCCAAGGTCCAGGGCCTCCACACCCCTTGGGGGGTCCTCAAATAATCTTGTCCTGGGTGGTGTGATTTGTGTCCTCAAGAACCTACATGTTAAAAAATGATGCTTAACTTGCAGCAGGGGGTGGGGGGCTCCCAAGGCCTTTCGGTCCAGGCTCCAAAATTCCCTAGGTGCACCTCTGCTCATGTGAGCCAGCAATGAAGACCCCATTATCAGGTACTGATTGTAATAGCATCACTACAGTACTGTATTGATTGGATCAACATTTTGCATTATGGGCACATCAGGGACTATGTGACCATTTCGCCAAAGGGAAATTGTTGCCCTCATTGCTTAACATACCAACACAACAATAAGACTCGCCATGGTGGCGTCAAACAAAAGTTCAATTGCATCTAGCCATCTCTTAGTAGTCAGGCAGATGCCCCAGGGAAGCTGGGCAAAGTACACTTGCTTGGTGCTAAGCCACCAGCATCTTCATCAGGCACGGCTATCAAATTTTTACTTTCTGCAGCCATAAACTTAATGCAATACTTAAGATCAATAAGCTACAAGGCTTAATGCAGAGTGAGAAACTACTCAGGAATCAAGAGGGTCACCTTCCATCCCACAAATTTAACAGGAATCCTAGGCATTCTCCTTACCTACTGGTAGGGCGAGAAAATTCAAAGCAATAATGGTGTCATCAATGCCATGCCTCTCACACCAACTGCTGCTCTTCACCACATTCTGTACCATCTCAGAGAGTTCCCTCATCAGGGTTTCCTCATATCTCCTCTCTGCAGTCAGCCATACATCCTTCTTTATGGGTCTTTTAAATATGCCCATCTCTTCTTCTGGGAATGTGGGACTTCCATCTTTGCCTAAAACTGTATCATCTAGGGTGGGCCATGGGTCTTGTTCTTTGGCAGTTTCCTTCTGCTCCTCTTCGTCAGCAGGACCTTCTCTTCTGAAACCATTTGGCTGTGGCTGTAGCTTGGCACCTGCACTCTCTTGGCTTGGGGTGTCCCCGTGCCCTAGCATCTCACCTCCATCCTGGAAACTATGTCCCTCTGTCTGTACCACTTCATGCCTGAAAGGTGAGGCTTCCTGTTCTTGCAGCAGTTCTATGCCGGCACCTCCTGCCCCCTGGGGTAGCTTTGCTTTCCTTTTTTCTGGATGACATTCCTGGTTCTTCTTCATCAGCATCTCCCCCTCCTCCTGCCATGGCTCCATCTCTCTGCAGAGCACAGGACACTACAGAGAGTGAGCCAGTGTCCTGATGCTCCTGCAGGATCAAATAACAAACAAAGCTGTCCCAGGAAGGGCAGAGACAGCTGAGAGAAATGTAGGTGGCTTTCTTGGCAGAATAGTCACAGTGTGCAGTCAGAAACGCTCACTGGGCTGCAAGCTCAGCTCTAGCTCTGAGAAACTGGCCCAAGTCCCATCCCTAGGCTCTGCCCCTTTATCGCTCTCTCCTTTGCCTGCTTCCTCCATTCCTGTGCAGCCGTGTCTCTTGCCCTTGGCTCTCCCTGTCATTAAGAACAGCTTGTGCAGGCAGGAACTGTGCTGCTGCTCTCGCCCCACAGCCGGAGGACATGGGAAGGGCAGCAGTGATGTAAAAAGAAGCACTGAGCTTTGCTGGAGGCACAGAGAGCAAGCGAGACAGAGCGAGAAAGTGCAGGAGACTGCAGGGAGACCCATGTCCGCAACATCCTCGTGTTAAAGGGCATTCCCAGAATTAAAGCAAAACAGTCTCACAGCTCTCTCTATGCTTTCTCAAACGTGACTGGCCAAATACTTTAAAGGATGTTCCGAGCTCTGCCTACTAACAGATATCAAACAAAGGTAGATTTGTGAATGAGGGGCAAAGGGTCATAATGGGGAAAGGAGGTTATTATGAATCAGGGTACTGTTGGATTATGTTTCTATATACAGCAGTACCTTCATTACTCATACCTTACAGTCTAGATACACTGTGCCTTCTTTCCTAATTCAAACTTACGTCAATGTAAACAGCTTTTTCATTTATCTGCTTAAAATAAGCCTTTGTCACAAAGGTTCGGAGATTTTATGGAAAGGGCAGCCAGTTCCAAACATTTCAAATTCCCAAGTCCTTGCAAATCAGTAGATTTTTTTTTTAATGTGACTAATTCATGTTGGGAATTATTTCTGTGCTAGATTATCTTCCACAAATATGGCCAGTATTAAAGGATATGGACTGGCTTTTTAAAATCATGTTGTTAAAATAAGCTAATAGAACTTTTTTAAAATATAGTAAAACCTTTTGCATTGGTCTTTTGAGGAATGCAAATGAAGCTTTTCCTGATATGGAAACAGTAGCTATTTCAACATGTTGAGCTGTTAAAGGCATAGGAGCCACTGAAAATGGTAGGAACACAGTTATAGAACTTGATCAGGTAGAATGCAACCACAAGAAATAAAAGGAAGAATAATTTAAGCTGGGTGAAGAAAGGAGAAGTGAGGGTATGAGTGGGAAAGAGAGGCAAAATAGTAAAAAGTCCAATGTAGGCAGTGGAAACAGCAAAGAAGTTGAAGAAATGAGACTGAGAAACACAAGTTGTGTATTTAGGCCAGCAGATATTGTTCCAGTGTTCTGGAAGAAGCTGAGTAGAGTGCACATGTGGGATGGGCACACCCTGAAACTATTAGAACAATTTGGGGAGGGCAGGAGGTAGGAGTAGGATGAGGCATCGAGTGTGCCGCAATGCGGCACAGCCAGATGGTGTGAGATGCTGTGTGGGCCAGTTCAGGGAGAGAGTATAAGGTGTCAAGTGCCTGATGTTTCTCTCAGTGTGCTCCAGCCTCTTCTAGACCCAATGGCCCCACCTAATTTTAATGAAGGTGTGGTTTTTAAAAAATGTTACTCCATTTCACTTATAAAGAAAAAGAAGCTAAGTCAGTGATATACACTATTTTTCAGACAGGGGGCCACTTTGGCCAAAAAACCCACACACCCTTCAAGGTGAGAACCATTTCCCACTGTACTGACCTGCCTCCACACAGTACTGTGGCCCTCTTCTTCCTTCTCCTTCTCCTTCTCCTTCTCCTCCTCGTCCTTCTTGAAGGACCCTTTAAGAGATGGAGCCCTCTGAGTGTGCACAAACAGTTCGGTGCCAAATTGGTTCACCTCAAACTGGGCCAGTTCGGCAGCCTGATCACAGACCGAACCGGGGTGCAGTTCGGTCCGTGATCAAGCAGAACCAAGCCTGGTTTGGGCAGATAGGTTTGGCACTGAACAGGTGGCCGAAGGTGTGGTGAGATAGGTAGTGGAAGGGTCTTCTTGCCCACCAAACAAGTTGCTAGCGCCACCACTCACCCCACCCCAAACAGCCCATAGCAAAAGCATGCACGAACCTCCTTCGTTTACCAAGCCATCTGCATGGCAGTGGCTCAGTTCCGACCTCTGCGCATCTGCAGAGGCCATTTGTGTGGCTTCCATGCATATGTGGATTCCACGCAAATGACCTCTGCACATGCATGGAGGGCAGAACTGAGCTACGGCCACATGGGCAACTTCTTAAAAGAGGGGGATCGCACGTGCTTTTGTTATGGGCTAAGCTGGGTAAAAACCCCTTCACTACTTTTCTCACTGCCGCTTACCCACACCCACACCCATTCCAGGAGCCAGGACTCCCACCCCTTTACAAGTAATAGCCACTGAACTGCCAAACCAGTTCAGTCAAACAGACCAGACCGGCCGCTCTATTTAACTGAACCGCTTTGGCAGCACGCAGTTTGGCTCAAATTCGATTCAAATTTGATTTTTGGTTCAGGCACACCCCTGTAGCCCTCTTTTAAGAACTCTAGGAGGAAAGCACTGGGAAGGGCTACACTTCCCAGCACTCTGTACATTCCTTTCAAGATGGTGCAGGGGCTCAAAAGGGCTCTGTTTCCCTTAAAGGACTGGGCAAAGTGCCGCACGCACTGCATGAGAGTGGTCACCTCCACATAGTGCCAGGGCAACTGTGAGGAGTATTCAGCTTCGGCTGAGGCTCCACACAGGCCCAATAAACAATTAATCTGGGAACTGCACTTAGGATTGACAGGGACCGCCAGTGCCCCCCAGGCCTTACAATGAAGAACACGGAGTATTTCATGCCTATGCATGTTCTTGCTCCCTCATGTGTACTGTGGAAGACAAAGAGACACTCCCAACCTGCAATCTGAGGGATATTTCAGGATCTGCCTTCATTCTGCAGCAACCCCGACTGATGATTCATGCCACCTGAGTGTACACACACTATGCTTTTGAAGATCTTAATGTTAGGCAATACCAACTTCATTATAAGTCTTGACTGCCTTGAGGGGATCAGCTTGTTTCAGCTCCCGGACTAATGTCTGAGCAGCCTCTGAGAAGTTAGTTTAAGACTTCAGGAAATAAAGTGTGCCAAATCAGAAGATGCTCTGTTCCTTTGTTGCTGAAGAATTCATTCAAATCAAAAGACGTGGGTCCCCAATAAATCTCTCCTCTGGGGCTCCTCATACTAGTGGCACTTGCTGTGGCCTTTTGTAAACAAAAGCACTGGATCAGATTGCTGATGTTGACAGGCTTCCCACTTGGGGGCCATCTGGAGCTCCTAGAGAAAGGCTCCTTTATCTTTTAATACAGCAAACTTGGCATACGGAAGGATGGATGGCACAGAACTGCCACTGTCACACCTAGTTTGGCCTCAGAAAAACGAGATGATAGGCGAAAAAATACCATACTTCCAATTTAGTTATTTGATTTTAAAATCTTTGTAACCTACCTTTCAGCTTAATGAGCTATCAAGGCAAATTCCAATAACTGAACATAAAGCCAGGCAATAGCTATTCATTCTATAAAATCTATATATACAGGTGAAACTCGGAAAATTAGAATATCGTGCAAAAGTCCATTAATTTCAGTAATGCAAATTAAAAGGTGAAACTGATATATGAGACAGACGCATTACATGCAAAGCAAGATAAGTCAAGCCTTAATTTGTTATAATTGTGATGATCATGGCGTACAGCTCATGAAAACCCCAAATCCACAATCCCAGAAAATTAGAATATTACATGGAACCAAGAAGACAAGGATTGAAGAATAGAACAATATCGGACCTCTGAAAAGTATAAGCATGCATATGTATTCAGTACTTGGTTTGGGCCCCTTTTGCAGCAATTACTGCCTCAATGTGGCGTGGCATGGATGCTATCAGCCTGTGGCACTGATGAGGTATTATGGAAGACCAGGATGCTTCATTAGCGGCCTTCAGCAATTCTGCATTGTTTGGTCTCATGTCTCTCATCCTTCTCTTGGCAATGCCCCATAGATTCTCAGGCGAGTTTGCTGGCCAATCAAGCACAGTACACTGTATACTTTTCAGAGGTCCGATATTGTTCTATTCTTCAATCCTTGTCTTATTGGTTCCATGTAATATTCTAATTTTCTGAGATTGTGGATTTGGGGTTTTCATGAGCTGTACGCCATGATCATCACAATTATATCAAATTAAGGCTTGACTTATCTCACTTTGCATGTAATGCGTCTGTCTCATATATCAGTTTCACCTTTTAATTTGCATTACTGAAATTAATGGACTTTTGCACAATATTCTAATTTTCCAAGTTTCACCTGTACATCAAATAGGTAGAAACCCTCAGAAACAGCCCAGGTGTGCAACATCATTGTTCACTTTGGCCACTTTCCATTTAAAGAAAAGCTATTTATGGGACTCCAGCAAATACAGCAAGGAACATCCCCAAGGTGTAAACATGCTATTTCACTGGGAGTGCAACCCCCATCCAGAACTGGACGAACGTGTCTCCTATGAGCATCACAATTCCCAGAACAAATCAAACTTTGTTTTAAATTCCACTGGCTGATTCCAAAATTGGGTTGAATAACCACCTCAGATTATTTCCCAGTGATGGCCACACTCCAAATATGAGACACAATCAACCATTTCTATTTGAGGAGTTAAAGGTGTTAAAGAAGCAATCAGTTGTAGACAAAATAAGAGAATACTTTAAGACCAATTCCACTCCTCATCTATCCCAAGTAGCTAGCTGTTTTAATAGAACATTATGGAAGCCATAATAATAATAATAATAATAATAATAATAATAATAATAATAATAATAATAATTTTTCTTGCTTCTTTTGCAGTATAATACCCCCAGTGAGCCACTACCTTGCGTGCTTTGAGGAAGATGAGAGCTATGCCAGAGGTCCAACCATACTGGACAGGTCTCACCAGAGGAGCCAGACAAAGAGTGCCTCTCCCATCAACAATATGGTGACATGTAACTTTAATAATTCTATACTGGATCGGTCATTGCCCGGGTCAACAAGGACCATGCCAGGTGCTGGAGTCCCTGGACATCTGGTGGCAAGTGGGCTACAGGACTCAGGATCTTCAGTTGAGCAACCAGGGCTGGAGACTGCAAGGTTACTGGAAGAAACTTTTTTAAACCGGAAAAAATATACGAAAAACACCAACAAGGAAATAATGATTTGCTATTACAAGTCTAGTCCAACTAGAAGAGGTTATTTAAAAAGAATGTACCAAATTTGGAAAGAGAAGCATCCAGATACAGAAATAACAGAACAAAGGCTAGCAGACCAGAGAAGATTCATAATAATAAATAAAGTATTCACAGGAGTTGAGCTGGAAGAACTGAAAAGAGCAACACAGGCTCAAGATATGGAAGAAGAATTACCACCAACTGAAGCAGTTGCTCAGGCGCAGGTGGAAGAGGTGTTGGAAAGAGAGGATGCCACTGTTGCTGAACTGTTCCAGAATCAAAACCAGGCAACCTCCCCTTTGCCTCCATCTCAAAAAACTGAATGCCATTTAACAGAAAAGCAACAAGAACTAAAGCAAAAAATAACTGAGCACATGATCCAAACACCAGGGTTCGACTTCCAGTTCTAAAAACAGTTGCCGAAAAACAACTTACTCAGGTATTAAAAGATGTCAATGCTGCACTTGCAGAAATAACAACCAAGAATTTGCAAGAAACAAACAAATGTACAGTGCTGCAACAATAACAACACAAGAGCTTGGATATAAGAACAGTGGACCTGTAAAAAAAGAAAGTAGTACATCACCTAAATGAAAGATTAGATTAGAAAATAAAATCTCCAGGCTTAGAACAGATGCTAGTAAATTGAAAGATATGAAAGACAAGAAGCTGAAGAATGAAAACACCAAACAGTATCTGATCCAAAAATACCACCTAGATTCAAGGAAAATTAGAGAAACCCTGGAAATAATAAAGCAGCAAATAATAGCAGTGTCAAAGAAGATACGAAGCCAGAATTACACAACACAGGCAGAATCTCCAATTCCTGTTGAATCAGAAACGTTTCTACCAAAGCATAGAAGGAGAAACTGCAAGAAACTTAGAAACACCAAATAAAGAAGAAACAGTGCAATTCTGGGGGAAATTATGGGACAATCCAATAGATTATAATAAAAAAGCAGGCTGGATGAAAGAGGTCAAAAAATGTAACCAACAAATGCAAGATCTAATAATAACACCAGAATTAATCAGTGAAAGAGCAAAGAAAATTAAAAATTGGACTGCGCCAGGCGACGATGAACTGCATGGCTTTTGGCTTAAACACCTAACAAGCCTTCATAAACAACTATCAAAACAGCTCAATCACATTTTGCAAAGAGGTGATATGGAACAATGGCTAACAATTGGGAAAACTCATCTCATCACGAAAGACCCAGCAAAAGGTGCAGTTCCAAGTAATTATAGACTGACAACCTGCCTGCCAACCATGTTCAAATTATTAACGGGAATAATAGCAGATGAAGTGATGCAACACTGATTAATAAGCAGCTTCCAGTTGAACAGAAAGGAAATTGCCCGAACACCAGAGGCACAAAAGACCAGCTGCTGATTGACAAAATGATTTTAGAAAATTGCAAGAGAAGAAAAACAAATCTAAGTGTTGCATGGATTGACTACAAGAAGGCCTTTGGCTCATTGCCTCATACATGGATACTAAAATGTTTAGAAATAACTGGTGTCAGCAAAAACATTCAGATATTTATTTTAAGAAAAGCAATGAGCATGTGGAGTACATAGTTAACAATCAATGGCGAGAGACTTGGTCAGGTTAGTATTAGAAGAGGTATTTTCCAAGGGGACTCACTATCCCCTCTGTTGTTTGTAATTGCCATGACTCCACTTTCACAAATACTAAACAAAACAGGCCTCAGATACCAAACGTCCAAAACATCCAGTAAAATCAGCCATCTGCTGTACATGGACGATTTGAAGTTGTATGGAAAGTCCCAATCAGAAATCAAATCAATGCTAAACACTGTCCGTATATTCAGTAGTGATATAGCAATGGAGTTTGGACTAGACAAGTGTGCTGCATTAATAATGAACAGAGGAAAAATAACAAAAACAGAAGGAATAGAACTGCCCAATGGAAGCAACATCAAGAACCTGGAAGAGAAAGAACCTTACAAATACTTGGGCATTCTCCAGGCTGATAATATCGCACACACTGAAGTTAAAAGAAAAATTGGAAGTGAATACATCAGGAGAGTTAGAAAAATCCTAAAGTCCAAACTCAATGGCAGGAACACCATACAAGCCATAAACACCTGGGCTATACCTGTTATCAGATACAGTGCAGGAATAATAGACTGGACTCAGGCAGAGCTAGAGACGCTCGATCGTAAGACCAGGAAAATAATGACCATCAATCATGCTCTGCACCCCCGCAGTGATGTAGATAGGCTATACCTCCCTCGCAACTCAGGTGGAAGAGGAATGCTGCAAGTCCATCAAACAGTAGAGGAGGAGAAAAGAGGCCTTGAAGAGTATTATATCAAGGACAGTGAAGAAGTATTATATGAAGTATTATATCAAGGACAGTGAAGAAGATGCAATTAAGATGGTCAATAATGAGAAACTCTTCAACACCAATGAAACAAAGCAGGCCTACAAGAAAGAACAAGTCAAGAACCGTGCAGAAAAATGGAAAAATAAGCCACTGCATGGTCAATATTTGCACAGTATCACTGGAAAATCAAACACCACCAAGACCTGGCAGTGGTTCAAGTCAGGCAACTTGAACCACTCTGTTGAACCACAACAGAGGGTTTAATACTGGCTGCACAAGAACAGCCACTAAGAACAAATGCAGTAAGAGCAAAAGTCAAAAAATCAACAACAAACAGCAAGTGCCGCCTTTGTAAAGAAGCAGATTAAACAGTGGACCACCTAATCAGCTGTTGTAAAAAGATTGCACAGACTGACTACAAACAAAGGCATGACTAGGTAGCAGGGATGATACACTGGAACATCTGCAAAAAATACAAGCTACCTGTAGCCAAAAATTGGTGGGACCATAAAATTGAAAAAGTTGTCGAAAATGAAGATGCAGAAATATTATGGGACTTCCGGCTACAAACAGACAAATATCTGCCACACAATACACCAGATATAACTGTAGTCGAGAAGAAAGAAAAACAAGTCAAAATAATTGACATAGCAATACCAGGGGATAGCAGAATAGAAGAAAAAGAAATGGAAAAAATCACAAAATACAAAGATCTACAAATTGAAATTGAAAGGCTGTGGCAGAAGAAGACCAAAATAATCCCAGTAGTAATGGGCGCCCTAGGTGCAATTCCAAAAGACCTTGAAGAGCACCTCAACACCATAGGGGCCACAGAAATCACCATCAGCCAATTGCAAAAAGCAGCTTTACTGGGAATAGCCTATATTCTGCAACAATATCTATAATAATAACAGCAACAACGTTGATAATAAAATTCAGCCATCCCAGGTCCTTGGGAAGGACTCGATGTCTGGATAAAACAAGCTAGTCAATAACACTTGTCTGACTGTGTAAACAACAACAACAACAACAACAATTGATTAGGTGGTCCACTGTTTCAACTGCTTCTTTACAAAGATGGCACTTGCTGTTTGTTGTTGTCGGAGAGGAGAGCTGGTCATGTGGTAGCAGGCATGACTTGTCCCCATAGCTAAGCAGGGTCTGCCCTGGTTGCATCTGAATGGGAGACTAGAAATGTGAGCACTGTAAGATGTTCCCCTCAGGGGATGAAGCCGCTCTGGGAAGAGCAGAAGGTTTTAAGTTCCCTCCCTGGCTTCTCCAGGATAGGGCTGAGAGAGATTCCTGCCTGCAACCTTGGAGAAGCCACTGCCAGTCTGTGAAGACAATACTGACTCAGTACATGGCAGTTTCCTATGTTCCTATGTTCCTAACAACAACAATAATAATAATATCATGGCAATTACAATTACAAACAACAGAGGGGATAGTGAGTCCCCTTGGAAAATACCTCTTCTATTGCTAACCTGACCAAGTGTCTCGCCATTGATTGTTAACTGTGTACTCCACATGCTCATTGCTTTTTAAATAATGCTTTCTGTTCAACTGGAAACTGCTTATTAGTTAATAAGTGTTGCATTACTTCATCTGCTATTATTCCCGTTAATAATTTGAACATGGTTGGCAGGCAGGTTATCGGTCTAGAATTACTCAGAACTGCACCTTTTGCTGGGTCTTTCATGATGAGATGAGTTTTCCCAGTTGTTAGCCATTGTTCAATATCACCTCCTTGCAAAATGTGATTGAACTGTTTTGATAGTTGTTTATGAAGGCTTGTTAGGTGTTTAAATCAAAAGCCATGCAGTTCATCGTCGCCTGGAGCAGTCCAATTTTTAATTTTCTTTGCTCTTTCACTTATTAATTCTGGTGTTATTATTAGATCTTGCATTTGTTGGTTACATTTTTCGACTTCTTTTACCCAGCCTGCTTTTTTATTATAATCTATTGGATTGTCCCATCATTTCCCCCAGAATTGCACTTTATTATTATTATTATTATTATTATTATTATTATTATTATTATTATTATTATTCAGCCATCCCAGTTCCTTGGGAAGGATGTCTGGATAAAACAAACCAGTCAATAACACTTGTCTGACTCTGTAAATAATAAATAAATAAATAAATAAATAAATAAATAAATAAATGATGAGTAGAAGAAGACAAGCAAGTGCTAATAATAAGCAACATGAAGCTGCCAAGAAGGCATTATTAACAGAAATAAGCAAATTGGTAGTTGATCATCAATGAACTTGCAGGAGCAAAATTTACTGAGCCCTCCAGGGGGGAAATAATAATTGGAATCTTATGAAATCAGAAATCAGTGTGTGACCCATTTAAATCAAGCACACTATGAATTTGTAAATTAAAAAATCCATTTTTTTAAAAAAAGATGCTCAAAGATAAGGTCTTAATTATTGCTAATGACAAGCATGAATACTTTTACACTAGCGGAATTGCTGAACAGTTTGTTAAGCAACTTTTTAAAAAGGAACTTTTAAAAAGCCACTACATCACTCATTGCCTAGCAAACACCAAATCTATATTACTTTAAACAGGATCAGGTTTCAAGTTTTGCGGAAGGCATCGATCTTCTAAATCTAGAGATAACAGAGGGTGAAATCAAAGAAGTAATTATTAACTTAAAAACATAACACTACTCTGGATGTATTTCAGTGGGGGGATGGTTTACAAACAGTACAAGGTTGCTAAAATTATTTACGGTAGCATAATTTTAAACAGTATTCTCCATTGGGGTCCTATCCCAGACACATGGCATCAGACTAGACTGATAGTCTTCCCTACACCAGTTAAGGACCTCATGCATCTGGGATTATTCAACACTCTTAAATCAGGACATCAACTATGTATTACATTATTTATCTAGTAGATTTATATCCCGCTTTATCAGATGGCCTAGAGCAGTTTACAATGGATTTTTCCAAATGCAAATATTTCTGTTCCCAAAGGGCTCACAACTTTTTGCTTTCAGATTAAAATATGCTGATAGTTTACTTTGTAAAAAGGAACAAATGTGATTTATGTCACATGGACAATGTTCTGACTCTGTTTGCAGATTATTGCATGGTTCCAGCCAGGCTGATGGAGGCAAACAGCCATTTGGCTCCTTCCTTCCAGCCTCCTGCAGCAGCCATTCCACTGTCCTGGCTGCATCTGAGAAGGAGGTGAGTCAGTGAGGCCCCCTCCATTGTCCTGGCTGGGACCACCTGCCATTTGCTTTTTCTCATCACAGAACCGTCTGACTTCTGCAAGGATCATTACCAGGTCATTATGCAATTCCATCATGTAGCAGTTCCTCTCCGCATTCGCCAACCCTGTTCATTTTGTATAAATTCTCTTATATTATAAACCACTATAATAAAATTTAAATTGACTTGAGTGCTTTGGCAGAAAGGCAGTATATACATCTAGCAAATAAGGAACACACAGGCTGCGTTCCCATGTGAAACCAGACATTGCCAAACCCGTGATTCATTTTTCTAACTGTGAATCGCGTCGCAGACGTTCATCCCACCACAGCCCAGCAACCTCTGTTTTCAGGTCAGGGGAGCCCCTCCCTCTTCCTGGTCCACCAGGTCCTCATCCCAGCAAGCTCCATAGCACACCAGACTGTGGGCAAGGCATCAGAACGTCTGCATGGGTGGCAGCCATTGGCCACAATCTTCAATGGAGTGTGCCAAACACAATCATGCCTTTTCAGATTAGTCCACCCGCCCTTGGTATAGAAAGGGCATTTAAATCCCCTTAAATGCCATGCAAGCCTTTCATCTGACAGCGATTGCACCACCACCACCCTTGTAAGAGCCCCATAACAAAAGAGCCTTGCACCATTTCTGGCAGGAGGGTGATGCTGAGAGCCACTGCTTTTCTGTTACTCAGGAAAGGGAAGGGAGCATGATGACTTCCTAGGAGGGAGGGCAAAGGATGCTGGGGTCTGGCCCACTGTGACCAAGGATGCTCTTGTGATGGCTCACCCCAGCAAAGCAGTCCATGGAGACCAAACCACACTCCTGCCCCCATGGCGGCTTCCATCCAGGGATTAGTCCTCTTATGAGAGGACCAGTCTACTGGGGAAGACCTTAGGCTCAAAAACCTTCGGTCATCCGTCGGACTGCACGCTCATGTGTTGGGCCATTCAGAAAAGGAGGGTCCCACTTGTGTGGGGCCTCCATTCTTTCTAGTTAATTATATAACTTTTGCCCAGTGACCCCCTCCTCTCCAAGGAAACCTTTGATGTACCCAAAGGAGAATTTAATGCTCCATGTGTCTGGGCACTGGCGAGTGGGCAGACTGGGGAAACATCAGTACCAGCAGGGGTGGAGCCACCATTGGACGAATGGGTTCAAAGAACCCAGGCCGCCGTTAATCAGGGGCTGTGCCTCGTGGCCCTGACACGCCCCCCTTTCTGACATCAGACGTGAGGGGGGTTATTTCACGGCCCCGTTTGGGAACAAAATTGGCCTGCGCTGCATTGGCAGCACAGGCTGGAGCAACTCTCCCTGCCTTTAAAGGCAGGGAGAGCCGCTCCTGGCCTCACTGCCAGTGCAGTGGGGCCAGTCTCCCTCCCAAACGGAGCTGTGTGGCCCCGTTTGGGAGGGAGATCGGCCTGCGCTGTGTTAGCAGCACGGCCAGAATGGCTCTCCCTGCCTTTAATGGCAGGGAGAGTCGTTCCCGCCCACGCTGCCCAAAGCAGCACAGCCCAATCTGCCTTCCAAACAGGGCCGCATGGCCCCGTTTGGGAGGGAGACCATGCCCCCACATCTGACATCAGATGTGGGGGGGTGTGCCTAGCTGGGGCCCCGCGACTGACAGCAGGTGTGGGGGTTGGGCCAGAGGCCGCGGCAGCCAAACACTGGCTGCCATCAGCCTCACTCCATGGCTGGGTATCTGGGACAGTTCTTTGCTCTCATTCAAATTTCCCAGGTTTAGACCGGCATTGTAGCATATGCAGATCTGCTGCCACGGGGATTCATGGGAGAGGGAAGCCCCGGTTGTCTGTGATCCCAGAACAGTGGGGTCACTATTCTAGGCAAAAATAAAGAAGGATGTGTTGAAATGGGGGGGACGAGCTGGCAGAGGGCCTGCTTTGCTTCTTCACGGCAGTCTCCAAGCCAGGGAGAAGTGTTGCTGGGGTACCCATCCCCACAGCTTGCTTGTGTGGAGCAACCAGGCTGGGTGCCATCTGCCATCCGGCCCACACACGTGTCTCCGTGGCCTAACACTCTCATGAGAGAGCGATCCATGGGAGAAGGGCATTCATCATACATTATTAGTGATTTGCCAGACCCCCCTGTCCTCCCGGATGGGTCCTCTCATGAGCTGTGAAGGGGTATCCCTATGGCCTCCACTCTCATGAGAGAGCAGTCCACTCAGGAGCAGCATCCATCCTCATCACATACACTGCCTAGGGATGCACATATCAGGCAGTATAAAAATATAAATAAATAAATATGAGGAATCTCTGCTGCCACTGGAAACAAGGCTGATCTTGCCCTTCTCGTGAGTAAGCCTAGGGACTGCATGCATTAACCCAAGGGGAAGGGGCTGGGCCTCACTTCCATCATTGTACAAAAAATAGACTTAAGCCATTCAAGAATTCCTGAGTGGGGCTGCCTTTTAACCCGACCCCAGGTATCACCGCCTTGCCATATGTTACCACCCCAGCAATCTAATGGGGTTGCCCTGTTTATGTTGCCACTGTGACTGCATGTTCTTGTGAACATACATCTTTATTGCTTCATTTTTAGAGAGCAAATACATAGTGCCCATCTTGCCATCCCGTCCCCTTTCTCTCCTGATGGCCAGGAGGGGGGAGCAAGGGTATGCCCCCATGTGACTTGCCTATTTGACAGGCTTACAACCTTGGGATGGGACATGGCGGCATCTCTGTTCCTGGGCAACTGCTTTATTATATCAGAGACAGCGGGGCAGGCAAGTGCTCAGAGAGGTGGCCAGCAAGAAGCACCGCAGGCATGGAGTGGGTGTGATCCCAGGCAGTTCTGGGTTGCCAGAGACAGCATTAAACCACGGTTATGTTGCCATTCATATTCAGATATAACGTTGCCGCCGCAAAACCTCAGGGTGGGGCAGCAAAACTCAATATAAACCAAAGGTTCAAATTGGAGTTTGGTAAGGGAAACCACAGGTTGCTATTGCTGCAAAACCAGTTTCACGCATTTGGTCATACACAAATTCCAACTTCTGCCCCATTTAACTGAGGTTTCACATTACATGCAAATTCAGCCATAAAGACATATATGTAGTTTATGTCAAAGCAAAAAAGAAGAAGAAGACTCCTGTGACTATATTGTGCTGCAGTGCTCACAAGGCCTTTTTTTCTGACCACCTTTTGATCAAATTGGGATCACCCAAATCTATTATTACTCCTCCTCCTCCTCCTCCTCATCATCATCATCAGGAAATGGCATTCATTCCCTAAATGGATGCCTACGAGCAGTAATGGGCTGGATGAGGGATAACAAATTGAAGCTGAATCCAAACAAGATGGAGGTGCTCATTGTGGGGGATCAGAATCAGAGAGATGAGTTAGATCTTCCTGTGCTGGATGGGGTTACACTCCCGCAGAAGGAACAGGTATGCAGCTTGGGAGTGCTCTTGGATCCAGGCCTCACTCCGGTATCTCAGGTGGAGGCTATGGCCAGGAGCACTTGCAATCAACTTTTGTTGATTCGACAGCTGCATCAATTCCTTGAAGAGAACGATCTCAAAACAGTAGTGCATCAACTGGTAACCTCCAGGCTTGACTATTGCAATGCGCTCTATGTGGGGCTGCCTTTGTATATAGTTCGGAAACTTCAGTTTGTTCAAAATGCAGCAGCCAGACTGGTCTCTGGAGTAACCCAGAGAGACCATATTATACCTGTTTTAAAACAGTTGTGTTGCCACCGCTATGTTTCCGGGCAAAATACGAAGTGCTGGCTATTACCTTTAAAGCTCTAAATGGCTTGGCTAACAGAGAGCTAAGTTAGAGAGTGCCGGGCTAACTTAGAGAGTGCCTTCTTCTGTATGATCCCCATCACCTGTTGAGGTTATCTGGAGAGGTCTTTCTCCAGTTACTACCAGTACGTCTGTTAGCGACAAAGCCAGGCCTTCTCTGTAGCTGCTCCTGGCCTATGGAATACACTCCTGGCAGATATCCGTAATTTATGCTCTTTGTTGGCTTTTAAGAGAGTCTTAAAAAGTTACTTGTTTGGCCTGGCCTTCCAAGGTTTTTAAATTGTTTGTAAGTATTTTTAATTGGTTTTAAATGGTTCTGAACTGTTTCAAAATTGTTTTTATATTATTTTAAGCAGTGCGTTTTAAATGGTGTTTGTTTTTATTTATTTTTTAACTTGTGCATTGCCCAGAGGCTTTGGATGGGACAGTCTAGAAATGTAATAAATAAATAAATAAATTTCCACAAATCAAACCATCTTGTACCTATAATATGCAGATTATGCCTCTTGTGGCAATGCAGATGGCCTGAGTTCTTGATAGGAATCAGAAATCTGATGAACAATTACAAGCTGATCCTTGGTCATCCATGTCACAACAAACCCTGCTTTACATCTGTTAAATTAAAGAGGCAAGTTAAAGCTTGCCAATGAAACATCACCTTACTTGAAATTAGGGTTGAACAAAAATGGGGCCCCTTTTTATGGAATATTTTCCACCCCTCCCTTCAAGAGGGAGCCTCAGTTAAAATAATTATGGTTGTTTTCTTGTACTTTGTATTATTTTGAATATCATGTTGATGAAATTGTTAGTAAAAACTAAATATCCATCAGAACAAACCATCTGCGCTGCTTAAGCTCTCCACCTAAAGGTGGTAGGAATTTGTCATAACAACTCCAGTTTGGTTGCCCTTTCATGCTTGCTTTCCCACCTTATACATAGCATGAACAGGAAAGAGCTATCTGGATCAGGACATTTGCAGTGGGAGCAATTTGTCCCAACAAGCGGGGGGTGCCAAAAGAGGTACAGCTGCCTCTCTTTCCCAAACGTGTGCCTTTGTCCCTCCTGTCCCCGCGTTAATAAGAGACAGTGTGGCTCTCATTAACCTGGTGGTGGTAGAAGCGAATGGTGCTCTGGGAAGGAGATGCAGCTGTGCCTCCTTTGCCCCACCCCCCCCCCCACTTATTGAGACAAGCTGTTTCTGCCTGGTGGGAATAAAGGCCTTGTGTTATAAAAGTGATGGTGAAATGAAACCAATATATAGGTAGGAGTCAGGATGGAACGTAAAACAGCTCCTCCAGCCAGCAGGTGGAGCTGTAATCTAGCGTTTAGCTGGTGGGAGCTTTATCTGCTAGTCAGGATTATTTCATATTCTTGCTCTCTGCTTCAGTCCATGCAATTTTTTTTTAAATTATAACTTCTTCTTGTCCCTTTTCTCCTTACCCTGCCATGTTGCACAGTGGGTCAGTTCAGACAATACCTTACCAGCCCAAGTGATTAGGAAGAGGATGCGTCAAGAGCACACCCATAATGTAGTCCTTTGCAGGCGTCTGGATGCCCTCCCAGAATAGGCCTTCATTGCACATTGGAGCTGCTTATCCAGATGGCCCATCTACATGCAGTCCAAATACACAAATTTTTGGCGTGTATATGAAGGCCCTCTCCATTCACACACTAACGAGATGTGCCAGGATGGTGTCCAGACAACCCACAGAGGACATCTTGAGGGGGCGTGCCCTTGGCATGTCTCCTTCTTAACTGTGTGGGCTGGTAAGGTATTGTCCAGACCAACCCAATACTACTTTGTAGTAGTAAAGTATTACAAAGAAATGCTTAGCTCTGTGTGACGAGTGGATTTGTTAACTCTGCTGACAGCTTCAACCCTGCCCTCTTCATAGTCTTGAACTGAATTGCCCCACTACCACATGTGCTATTTGCCTGGGTGGGGCGAAAATCCCATTGGCTCCAATGATTCGACAGTTCATATGCCAGGCTCCACACACCCTTAGCCTGCCAAAACCCACCAGACTAAATTCACCAGGCTGCACCTCCAGGCCTGCTCTGAGGTCTGCCTTGTGGCTCAGAAGGCTCTCCACATCTAGGCCCTGCTTCCCAATACCAGAATTTCTTATTTCAAGAGTTGGCAACCTTATATCAGAAAGTGTGTGAAAATACATCCTCTCCTGAATATGTTTACTAAAATACTGACCACTACTTACTTTTGTTCATATAGCTTTAACCTCAGCTACCTCATACTCCCTACTCCTACAGTGATGTCTTCCCATGCTTACCCACTCTGGTGGGTTTGTTTCCTTTGTTGCCATGGCACCCATACATGCACACTGTAGCAAGAACCGAGACCCTTTGGAAGCGAAGTACCATAGCAGCACCTAACGCTGGAGTTGAGGAACAGCATCCCCACTCGTCTGTCGACCCACTAGGTCTACCTAGTACCTATCATGTTTGTATTGCACCCCTTCCTCCAAAGAGCTCGTGGCAGTAAACATGGGCTTAACTAGTAGGTCATACAGACATAATTACCAACACATGTCTAAGAGGTTGTGATGGTGGAGCCTCAAATGCCATGGAGGAACAGGAACACACATCTATTTCTGCCCCCTCTTCCTCAGTGACTTTGTCATCTGAAGGCCCAAAGGCAACTTCCAGCTGCTAGAGCCTTTGGAGTCAGGCAGAATATGAATTAAATATATGAATGCATGAATGAAATGAAATGAAATGAAATGCTTTGCTTCCAGCTGTGAGTATAGCCCAGTATTCCAAGGGGCCACACACACACATACAATTGTCAACCTCTGCCACTTTCTTCAGAATGAGACACAGGCAAAGGACACTTTCACCCGCTCCTTCCCACTGTGATCATCAACAGAGGCTATGTACGAATTATCTCATTTTCAGAGGCTATGTATGAATTCTTCCTTTACAGAGGCTATGTACAAATTCTACCTATGTACTAATTCTCCCTTTCATGTACCATACTTCAAGACAAACAGGCAAGTAGTGGTGAGCAGAAGAAGGACCTAAGAAAAGATCCTTCCCAAACATCTCTTACTGTTCACACTGGGAGGGTATCAAGAGGACCTGCCAGCTCTCAGTGCTGGAATTGGATGAGACCTTCTCCTCAGACTCTACTGTGAGTCCCAGCATGAATCAGGACTAGGAGGAGACAAGATGCCCAGGAGGAACACCTATGATGAACTATGATGATACTCAGGACAATACTCCACTTAGGGAGCCTCAGAATCAGGGTGCCCGACATACCACAGCTAGACTGCATCCCAACACTGGATTGTAGATCACTAGCAGGACCTCAAGAGCAGAGGCAGCAATGAGCCCAACCCAAAGCTCAGATCCATAGCAGCAGCATTCCCATGCCTGGCAGCACGAGGGACCTCATTCCAAAGCCCTACTTAGGAGGATGATACAGTTAGGATCTGGGAAGGGACCCTCTAGAACCCTATTCTGATATTATGTTGTACAGAATGTGTGTTCAGGTGTCTGTACACACGTACATGTTTTTGTGTGAATGAATGTACCTGCATTCATTTTTAAAATGAGCTGGCCCTCTGAAATGCAGGATCCAGATAGGAAGGGTACTGGTGTGTCTGTGTCTGTGTGTGTGTTCAAAGTGTGAATAACTACACATGTGCACAGATCTGTATGTGAATATACTGTATACAGACAGTATACACTGTACACTGTATGTGCATTGAACATAATGTGTGAATAGATCTGTATGTGAATATACTGTATACAGACAGTATACACTGTACACTGTATATGCATTGAACATAATGTGTGAATAGGGCTTAGGATTCCAGGAAGGGTGGAGTAGCCAGACTGTCTAGATAAAGCATCACTTGCTGCTAGAAGCTGCTGCTGCTACAGAGTTCTCTAGACCAGGGCTGCATAACTTCGGCCCTCCTGCAGATTTTGGACTACAACCCCCATAATTCCTATTGGCCACTGTGACTGGGGATGATGGGAGCTGTGGTCCAAAAACATTTGGAGGGCCAAAGTTGTGCAGTCATGCTCTAGACCATTGTCAAGCAAGCTCTGGCTGTCTCTTGGACCTCTTGTTGCTCAGATCTCTGACTTGCAACGTTACTGACTGACCCTGCTGAACAGCTCCCCTACCCTGCCCAAAAGATTGGGAATTGGACAGAGAGAGTGTGCTAGAGTCTGCCTGTGTCTTGGTTTATATGGGAGTCAATGTTGCTGGCCTCCAACCTTTGCTGAGATGAGCCAGCGTGGTGTAGTGGTTAGAGTGCTGGACTAGGACTGGGGGAGACCCGAGTTCAAATCCCCATTCAGCCATAATACTAGCTGGGTGACTCTGGGTCAGTCACTTCTCTCTCAGCCCAACCTACTTCACAGGGTTGTTGTGAGGAGAAACTTAAGTATGTAGTACACCGCTCTGGGCTCCTTGGAGGAAGAGCGGGATATAAATGCAAAATAATAATAATAAGAAGAAGAAGAAGAAGAAGAAGTATGAATCCTATTAAAAATTAGTTGCCAACGCAGGATCTAGGCTATTTTTGTTATCTCTGTTTCTTTTGGTTCTTTGCTACTCAGTAAGCAAAAGAAACTTTGTCAAAAGTTAGAAGAGTATGAGCACGGTGCCAGAGGTGCACCTGGGTAATTTTGGATCCTGGACCTAAATGCCTTTGGAGCCCCCTCCCCCGCCGCCCCCTGCTGCAAGTTAAGGATCATTTTTAATATGTAGGTTCTTGAGGGCACAAACCACACCACCCAGGCCAGACTAAAGAGGATTTGGGGGGCCCCATGGTGTGGAGGCCCTGGACTTTGACCCCAAAGACCAGGGGTAAGAGCACCTCTGCATGGTGCAAAGTTTTCCCCATGTAATTTGAGAGCTGCTTGGTGCTTCAGAGGGCCCTCATTTCAATTCAGCACTTCAGGAGATCCACTGCATTTAGATACAGTTCAAAGAGATTGTTTTGAATTGGGAGCAAAACTTCAATCCCGCCCCCCTCCCGCCCCATGCTTTTACTTACAAGACTGGGCAGGAGAAACAGGACAGCAGCAGTGACAGGACAGCAGCTACTACAGCTTCTTTTCTAAAAGTTTCCAGTTAAGTTTTTGGATTTTTAAATTTTAATTTCCCTGCAGTACTGAGAAAGGCACAGGACATCTTGGGAATTGTAGTCATTTCAGGGACTCCTGCCATTGCTAGTTCAACTAGGCCACAATGGCCAAGCTGACTAATGATGTAAACGGGCGGATTAAGGTTTTTGTCACCCATAGGCAAAAAGGCATTTGCCACCCTTTTACCTTAAACAAAAAAAGGTTTGCCTTTTTTCTTAATAAGGTAAAAGGGTGGACTTTTCCCTCACCTACTCCACCCTTGCTGCAGACGCCGCTGCCCACAGAGAGGGGAGGGAAAATTTGAGGAGGGGCAAAATTTGCTGCTTCTCAAATTTTGCCGCTGCCTACTCTGCCTCTCTGTTAATATAGCATGGAATGTAAAGTGAAAGAAGGGAGACAGAAAATAAATTCCTCTTTTTAAAAAGATGGTTACCTTTTTGTTAACAATAATAGCGGAACAGGTGGTGCAATATACCTATTAGATGTATTAAAATATATATTTATGATGCAAATGCAATTGTAACAACTGAGAATTACACACACACACACACACACACACACACGTTTTTTATAAGATACCAATCAATTAATGAGAAAAACCAAGAATTGTGAAATTGAATTCTCAAAGGTAGCTCTGGGATTGCAGCCAAAATAAAAGTACGTGGATACACTAGTGACTCAGAACAATGTGCTACCAATTCACACAATATGTTCTTCCAACACAACACAAACAATTCCCACATCTGCAAAATAAATAAATAAATCTCATTGCATATCCCTGGGAAAAAAGCTCTCTGAATTAGGTTTGAGTTACAGGTAAATACTCTGGGAATAGGGTGCGAGGGCACTTCAGGACACACAACTCAAGAGTTATTGTATTGGTTCACATTCTATACACACACACACACACAGGGTGCTTGTGCACAATCAGAAGGGGGAGATTTGGGGCTTGCCTTACCCCCATCCTGGACAATTTATCAGAGCCACCGTTGAGCTCTGCAAACCCTGCTCCCAGATGAGGGCTGCAGCGGTGAGCTTGGAAAGCCTCTGAGATGCAGGAGAACTTTCCCACAATGCACCGTGTGGCCAGGAGAAGGGAACACCCATGACGTCAGCAGCTGCACTCTGAATGGCCACGAGGGTGGTGGGGCTAGCCCCATTCAAGCCATTTCAAGCAAATGATCGTAGAGTGGGTTGTGCAGAGCACAGTCCCTCCAGCCACCATGCTCTTTTAAAAACATGGCGGCCAACTGCCGGGACCCACAAATGGAGCAGAAAGCAGACACACAATCCATAAACCCAAGTACTGGGACCCTTGTTCTGCACTAACTTTGGCTGAGACCCAGGATTAGAAGCAGGGTTACTCAGTTTTGAACAGCCTGGGCTTGGGGTTTTTGCCCTGGTTCACATGTGCATGAAGACCTGGGTTAGCAGCAGATAACCCAGATCTGGGTGATCGTGTGTAGAGGCTTAATGTCTTGTTATTACATAAATATAGCTTTAGCCAATGAGAAGCAGAAACATAGCCTCTGTTGTATTCATGCACTGGTTCCAGTCTCACTGAGTTTTCTCAGCATCTGGTATAGTTGTTGTTTGGTACTGCTTGATTTTAGAGATGCTGTAATAACTCTGCATTGCAGCTTTGCTTCACATTACATGATGCACACAAAATTAACCTTTAAGCAACAGGTCATGCTAGATACAATTTTTTCTCACGGTGTTTTCCTCCAACATGTTGGGGTCAATTACAACAACCCCTAACAAGAGAGGAATTAACTGCTAAAACATTTCCCTATAAATGAGAGATGGTAATAACTACCTGTCATAGCTAATGATCTGTTGTGGGCAGCAGCTGGCAATGATTAGCTGTTGTAGGAGTGACAGTGTGTAAGTCATAGGCAGGCAGTATACCGAAACAAGCACCAGGAGGGAGAGCAGGAATTCAAACCAACAGCTCTTGCCTCCTCACTTGAAGGTCGGGCTAGGTGAAAGTGGGTGTGGCTGTATATCCCATCCACATAATAAACTCCACCCAAATGATTAATCAGCATAAGAAATCCTAGATGACCTCAAAACAGTGGTACATATGCTGGTAACCTCCAGACTGGATTACTGTAATGCGCTCTATGTGGGGCTGCCCTTGTATGTAGTCCGGAAACTATAGTTGGTTCAGAATGCGGCAGCCAGGCTGGTCTCTGGGGCATCTAGGAGAGACCATATTACTCCTGTATTGAAGGAGTTACACTGGCTGCCGATATGTTTCCGGGCAAAATACAAGGTGTTAGTTATTACCTATAAAGCCCTAAACAGCTTGGGCCCTGGTTATTTAAGAGAATGTCTTCTTCGTTATGAACCCCACCACCCATTGAGATCATCAGGAGAGGTCCGTCTGCAGCTGCCACCGGCTCGTCTGGTGGCTACTTGGGGATGGGCCTTCTCCGTTGCTGCCCCGAGGCTTTGGAATGCGCTCCCTAGTGTAATAAGAGCCTCCCCATCTCTGATCATTTTTTAAAAGTCTTTAAAGATGCACCTGTTCACCCAGGCTTTTAACTGATACTGTTTTGATTGTTTTTAATGTTGTTTTAGAATATTGTTTTAAAATTTTTAAATTGTCATATTTTAAATTTCTTGTTTTGTTTTTAACTAATGTTTTAATGTTGTTTATATTTTGTTGCAAACCGCCCAGAGACGTAAGTTTTGGGCGATATAAAAATATGTTAAATAAATAAATAAATAAATAAATAAATAAATAAATAGATGTAATAAAACTCCCCATATGGTTCTCTGAACACTAACCTGAATGCCAATGGCACTGAGAAATAAAGTAGGAAATTGCCTGAATTCTGCAATAAACAAGTAGTTCTAAGTACAACTAATGAAGCCTACTTTCTGCTTCTCTCTTCATCAAAGTCACATTTGGGGTTTAGAATGAAATCTATTTGATAGCAGTGGTGGCTAGTGGTTTCTGGGACTGGGAAAGTGGGGTGCTAGGTAGGGCAGGTGATGCATGGAGCCACCGGTAGTGGAAGGTGGAGCCAATTGTGGGCAGCTGCAATGATGGAGCTAGGACTAGGCAGGTGTCTTAGCAATAACTGGAAAAGTGTAGATTTGTAGCTAATGAGTGGGGTCAAAATACCAACACACACACAAGCACAAAAATCTCAATTGCTCATCAGCAGAGATACAGAGAAATATGGAAAACCTCCATTGCTTTATAGTGCTTAATAGGACTACAGTGGTTTGTAGATTTGTATCTAACATGGCAGGATCAAAACACAAGAATACAAACACACAGAAAAAGAATTGTACCAGCCACAAGTAAAGAACAGACCAGATACAAAAGGCTGTTTCTGTGGAGAATAAATGCATTCTGAAGTCACCAGGGTAGCACTGTCTGCCTGATTATTTAAAAAATGAATACTACTAATAATAAATAACAAAAACAAGAAATAACTCTGAGCCAGAGTGGTACAGTGGTTAGTGTGCTGGACTAGACTGGGGAAATCCAAGTTCAAATCCCCATTCAGCAATGAAATTCATCATGTGCACTACTATGGGCTTCTTAGAGGAAGCACAGGCTATACATGTAAAAGCAAATAAACCTATATAAGCCACAGGTAAAACAGAGACCAGCTACAAAAGTGGAGAACAAATGTATTCTGAAGTTACAAGGCAAGCTCTGCTTGTCTATGTCAAAAATGTATACATAAATAATAGAAAAACCACAGGTTTTTCAAAGATGTTTGCTGCAGCTATGAACCATCATCTGTAACTTAAAGGACAGCATGGAAGGAAAGATGCATGGGGACACCCTCTCCCTACTCCACACCTGCTGAACAGCTGGGTGCCATTCTGCCCACTTTGGGTACCCATCACATAGCCTGGGTGTCCATCCTAGCAAGAAACCAATGTTTTTTTAAAAAAATAGAGATTACTTTCTTAATCCTGGCCCAATAAACCATGACCCCAGTGGACATATTGATATTACAGATACTGGTCACAATCCAGAGAAAAACCTGGTTAGCTCTCTGCATAGCAAATGGATTTTTAAAATTATTTTCCTTCCAACAGAACTATTCCTTCTCTACATACACCACACCCACATGGAGAGCCACTTCTGCAATTATTTGAAGAGCAGTTTGGACTCAGAAATCCATGCATATGCCCTAAAAGAACATTCTGGCTTCTTATGCAGTTTCTAATCTAATTAGTCCAGATTTTCAGTTTGCTGTTCCTTCCAATGTTTTATGGCATGTCCTTTTGGGAAGAACCATAATGCTCCGCATACAGATCAGATCAGAGAGAAAGGAAGAGAGAGCAGAGGTTGTATAACTCCCATCCAGACAAACACAAAGAAGCTAGCAAAACATCAGACTTACCAACAGCTGAACAGTCTACCTGTAGGGGCGTAAGGTCCCCCCTCCCTCCGCTGGCCTCTAGGGCCTCGCAGGGACCATTTGAGCATGTGCGGTGGCCATTTTTAAAAATAATCTTTTTTAAATTTAAAGAATGGCCACTGAAAACAAAATGGCCACCGCGCATGCTCAAATGGCCTCTGCAAGGCCTGGCATGAGCTAGGGCCTCACAGAGGCCATTTGAGCATGCACGGTGGCCTTTTTGTTTTCAGCAGCCATTTTTTTAAAAAAATTAATTTTACAAAGGGGCGCCCCCCTTCAAGTGGCGCCCGGGGCACGTGCCCTGCCTGCCCTACCCTAGATACACCCCTGGCTGAGCTGGTCCGCGATCAAACCAACTGAGCCCGGTCCATGGTGGACCGGTCTGAACTGGTTCAGTGGTTCAAGGGGCCATTGAGGAGGGGAGTCCTCCTGGCTTTAAATGCCTTCTAAAGGGTCGGGCGGTGGTGAGAGGACACCTTTAAAAGTAGTTGTAAGGTGTTTACCAGTCCAGCGCTGCCCCCAGCAGCCCACCAGTGCAGTGACAACATGATTCCTGAACTGACCTGGCTTTCACAAATATATGGGGGCCATTTGTGTGATCCCCGTGCATCCATGGAAGCCATTAGCATTACCTTTAAAGAATGCTTTAAAACCCTATATGAGTTTTAAAGGGTTGGTATTTATATTCTGAGTACCCACCATATTGAACCAAGATGGCAGAGGAGTAAAATATCCCCTAGGACCGCCTCCAATGTTGTGTAATTTTGGTTTGTATTGGACTGTAAACACAAAACATTATTAGGCACTAGTATTTTTAAGCCCATTATGATAACGGGCGCTAGCTTTCTATCCCGTCTTTTCTGTCTCTCTCTCTCTCTTTCTGTCTCTTTTTTCCCCCCTTGTCCCCTCTCTCTCTCTCTCTCTCTTTTTTTTTGTTGTTGTCTCTGTTTTTGTTCTTCCTTATTTTGCTTACTTTTTTGGGGGGGGTGTGGATGAATAACGGCCAAAATGGCCCATGAGAAGGTGGCCGCCCCCGCCTATCGCCCTCCCGCGCACCCAGCTGCCGGAGCCCACCTTACCCGCTCCAGCCCGAAGGAGAAGAGAGGAACTCGGGAACAGAGCTACTCTCTGTGTTAAGCTGCTGCCCATACTGTCGCAATGGACGCAATAGGCGTCCTTTGCGTCCATAGCGGCAGTTTGAGCAGTGACTTAGCACAGAGAGGAGCTCTGCTCATGAGCTCCTCTCTTTTCCCTCGGGCTGGAGCGGGTAAGGTGGTCTTCGGCAGCTGGGTGGGCGGGAGGGCGATAGGCGGGGGCGGCGACCTTCTCATGGGCCATTTTGGCCCTTAATCTTTTGGGGGGGGGAGCGGGGAAGGTGATTTTGGGCAGCTGGGAGGGCGGGTGAGCAGGCGGGGGCGACGGCTGTGAGCGGGCGGGGGCCTCGTTGGCAGCTTCGCCGCCACCTCGCCCAGCTTCCCTGTCCCCCGTCTCGGTCTTCCCCCGCCGCCATTGCCCTCGCCTTTTTCAGGGCGGCCGCTTCTGGTTGCCTCGGCCTCCTCTCACCGTGCCGCAGCTCATGGCCGAGGCGGCGGCTCTGCCGCCACCTCGGCCACTTTCCCCCGCCGCCACACACCGGCTAATGGCTGCCCTTGGCTGTGGGACACTGGTGTCTGCAGTCCTGTGTCCCTTGGGCTCTTCTGGGCCTGCGCTTCGCGCAGGCCCAGAACAGCCCAGGGAGGCAGGGACGCAGATCCCCAACGTTCCAAAGCCATGGCCACTCACTTAGCCTTTTATTATATAGGATGTGCACACACATACATTTTACTCTCATAAGCCTTCTTGTGAAAGTAGGCTTTTGAAAAAGGAAGAATCAGAATAAATTATGTTAATTAGAAAACTTTACACAAATATGCTTCTTTCCCCATGTTTATTCCAGCTGCAAATATCTGTGTTTGAGTAGAATTTATCCTTTGGGAGCTGGGGGCAAAGACTGTAGTGATTAAAAAATGACACAGGGTTGACATATAAGAAATATGCATTGATGGAAGAGGGTCAGGGTTGTAGAGACCCATCCTCTGACTATTGGAAGTACAGACAGACCCTCTTGTGATTGAATGGCCTACACATTTTTAAATTTGCTGCAACTATGTAGACTAGAAGAAAATTGTTGTTTTAAGCCGAACATAGAACTTCCATACTCTGCCAGATCAAATGAACCATTTAGCGTAGCATTCTGTCTTCCAGCAGAATGAAAGACAGAGGCCAGAGACCTCAGAGAGGTTCACAAACAAAGCTTGGCAGTGATATCCACCCCCTCCTGTACATTCTCAATATCTGAAGGTAAAATAGTTACTTTTATCTGATAATGCTATCTGTGCTCATGGCCATCAAACACCTTGTGGTAATGAATTCCATGGACTAACTATGTATTGACTTTGTTAGCCTACTTTCTTTAAGGAAAGTAAGCTTATGAGATCACCTGGCATTCTCTGTGTCTGTCTGTGTGTGTCTGTGTCCCCCCACATCAACTTTGCAATGCCTGGACCAATATGAACCAAATTGAGTACAGTTGTAGGGACACATAGGGACACTTCAACGGCATAGTTTGTGATTATGTCATTCACCCCAATTCAAGATGGCAGAAGCGTGAAGTTTGAGGGAATGAATTTGGACCAAATTTGGTACAGTTGTAGGGACACATAAGGATACCTCAATGGCATAGTTTGTGATGATGTCATCCAACCCAATTCAAGATGGCAGACACATGAAAGTTTGAGGTTCAAGTGAGCTGAATTGTGAACCACCTAACTGATTTGAACCAAATTTGCAACAGTTGTAAGGACACATAGGGATGGATCAAGGGCATAGTTTGTAATGATGTCATCCACCCTGATTCAAGATGGCAGATGCATGAATGGTTGAGGCACAAGTAGACTAACTTGCGGATGGTCTAACCGATTTGAACCAAATTTGGTACAGTTGTAGTAAGTGACACATAGGGACACCTCAACGGTGCAGTTTGTGATGATGTCATCCACCCCGATTCAAGATGGCAGATGTGTGAATGTTTAAGGCTGAAGTGAGTTAACTTGGGAGGATGGTAATGATCAATTAAGCTTTAGTGAAAGGAAAATGGGGAGTTTAGTTCTTACCAGAACAACTTCTTTCATTTAATATTGCTGTGGGAGGTGGAGGGCAGGACCAGGCCTTTCAAAAGAGTGCCACTGCCTTGCCTGCCTTCACCACACAGCTGATTGCAGCACAGCTGTAGCAACAGACGGAGCCTTTCGAAAGCCTGCCACCGCCTACCCTCTGCCTCCCACCTCCATCACACAACTGATTGTGGTGCAGTCGTGGCACTAGCATTCATTGCCACATGTGCTGCCTGCGCTGCAAGCAGATGCTTGGTGGGGTGAGGGCAGGAGATGGGAGCCGCCTCCTAGTTCTTTCTTAGAGATGCACGGCAGGGCAGGTAAGGCATGCTTTGTTGCAAGTTTGGGGATGTGGAGTTTTGCAAGCCAATTTCTGGTCAGCCCTTCATTTGATATTTTCTCCCCTTCTCCTAGTCATGAAGTGGCATGTCCAGGAACAATTTTCCTACCTTCTCTGTTATTTGGTTTGAACTGGGCCACAAATTAAATAGTAGATCTGAACTTCCATTTAAAGTTTCAACTTCCTCTGCAGTGTGTGGCTTGGCTCACTTCCTTGAATCACACAGGTATATTTGCTATGGGAGAGCATCTTTCCCTCTGGTGATGGGACACTGTGTGGTCTTGATAGGTTACATAACTGCTTGATCCAGCCTTGTGAGCATAGCAGTCTGACCCACAAAAGGGATAGAGTTGTCCACTCTGACTAGGGCTATTCCTGGATAGTTTTTTAATATATATATTTCTTACAATATTGAGACATTAGGATCTTCAGAATTGTTTTCAATAGTCACCCGGCAATTGATGCTGATGCCTGGAGACTCCAGGCCATTCCCGAAGGGTTGGCAACCCTAGGAAAGTATCAACAGGCCATGAACAATTCTCACTACTAGTTGCGAGGCTGGTGGCTGTGGCAATATGGCTGCCAACTTAAACAAACCCATAGGAAAGGACAAACCTGATGTCATGAACTTATTCCTCTATGAATGTTTGGCTCAGCACAACATCCTATCACTCTAATTTATAATGTTAAAAAAAACACCACCCACACAATACAATGCAAGAACACAAGGTTATACCATTCTGAATGTCACAAAGTCTGAATGACACAAGAAAGTTAATTTTGATACAATGAAAGAGAGGACATTGATATGCTGACATAACATGTGCATGAAAATATTATGTGCTGACATAAGAGCACGAAAATTTCTTTTAAAGCAGGAGTTGCCAACCGTAGGGCTCCATATGTTGCTGGACTACAACTCCCATCATCCCCAGCCACAATGGCCTAGTTGTAGTCCATTTGGAGTTATAGTCCAACAACAGCTGGGGACGCAAGGTTGATACCCCTGCTTTAAACAACCTCTGCCCCTCGCAAAGTATTTCAATTTCTGCTATTTGCAAGCACTGTAAAAGTGTTTGTGGAACCTCTTCAGTGAGTTAGGTAGGGAATGAGTGTAAGAGAGAGTCAGGATTCCTGACATCCACCAAAATCACTGGAGAGTGAGAAGATTCTGAAGGGGGGGGTCAATACAATGTGTGTGGGGGGGGAGTGGAGAGATTATTGATGGGGTCTGTCAAGCAGGACTCCTATACTAGGAAATGGGTCCTGACCCCACTGTTGTCCCCACAGACCTTGAACTTGTCATCACACCCAGACCTTCAGGTTGCTGAGATGACCTTCCTACATGTAGCCATCTGTTCTGTCCTTTTCCAAAATGGAGCCTTGACATGGTTCACTTCACATATCCTTGTCCTCCCAACTGCTCTGCTATGATGCCATCACCCAGCACTGGAGCTAGAAACCCTGTGCCTAGCATCCATAATTTTCCTGACCCAAATTCTAGCCCCGCTATTCAGACATTATGTTGTACATGCCAGGGGCAAAGCCATCATTGGGCAAACAGGTTCAAAGAACCCGGGCTGCCACCAATCAGGGGCCGCAAGTGCGGCCCCAGACACACACACCCCACATCTGATGTCAGACGCGTTGGGGGTGTTATTTTGTTCCCAAATCAGGCCGCGTGGCCCCATTTGGAGCCGAAATCGGCCCATGCTACATTGGCAGTGCAGCCAGAGTGACTCTCCCTGCCTTAAAGGCAGGGAGAGCCACTCCTGGTTGCGGCCGATCGATCTCCCTCTCAAACGGGGCCGCGCGGCCCCATTTAGGAGAGAGATCAGCCCGCACTGCATTAGCAGCACAGCTGGAATGGTTCTTCTTGCCTTTAAGGCAGGAAGAGTCACTCCGGCCCACACTGCCCAATGCTGTGCGGGCTGATCTTCCTTCCAAACGGGGCCACATGGCCCCATTTGGGAGGGAGACCACGTCCCCTGCGTCTGACATCAGGTGTGGGTGCATGGCTAGCCGGGCCCCTGCGTCTGATGTCAGACATGGGGGGAGGGGCCAGGGGGCCGCGTCGGCAGCCGCACACGGGCTGCCGCCAGCCTCCCTACACTCCTAGTACATGCATTTAGGTGTCTATGCATGTTAGGTGTCAAGTACATGTTTTTGTGTGAATGACTGTTCATGCATTCATGTTGAAAGTGAGCCTGGGTACAGGCCCTCTCATGCAGGATACAGACAGGAAGTGCACTATTGTACCTGCGCTCAATATAACATGTGAATACCTGTACCTACTGCACAGATTGTGCGAGTGTTGAACATAACATGTGAATAAGGCTATAGCGAAGCAGAAAAGCTATGAGCAATTGTGTATTGTCAACATCTCGGTCTCAAGACAGGAAGCAGAACGGCTTGGAGGAAGTCCCAGTCCCTGCCTTGGGAGGGAGCCATTATTTTGTCACACATGCTGCCACTTCAGACAAAGGAGGATTTTCCTTTTATTCAGACTGCCTTCCTAATCCTGATTCAGACCAAAGAAACTCACCATGGCTCACACAAAGGATTTATTTATTTTTATTTCAAAACATTATACAGGCACTACATTGCCACAGGCAGTTCATACTGGAGCATGCGAATTAAAATACAAGATTACTTAATCGCATAATGCTATGACTCGTCTCGGCAACTTCCACCAAAACACAGCCAAATGTTGACAGACACTGTAACAGAAAAAGAGAGTGATACTGTTCTTGTTTAGTAGCTGAGCCATCTGGAGTATAAGGGAAAACATTCACTTAAGGAAACTAGGACTTCTTTTCCTAGTAATTAAGGGAAGGCAGGTAGCCCTTTTTTGCACAATGAGAGGACCAGTAACTAAATCTTTAATATTGAGGCACACCTTCCTTCTCACTGCGTATATATATATATATATATATATATATATATATATATATATATATGAATGATAGAATTTTTCACACAAGTTAAGATGTTTCAAAATCTGAAAGATTTATCAATTAATATAAATATCCCAAACACAAAGTTAAGAAAATGTTGACAAATTATATTCAGGTTATTGTAAAGAGTTGTTACATATTATATTTAGTGTTGTTGTTGCTGCTGCTGTTGTTCAAAGTATGTGTGTATTAACTAAATAGTTTCTCTCTCCTATGTTTAGGCAGAAGCACACCTAGGTAATTTTGGAGTCTGAACCTAAAGGCCTTTGGAGCCCCTCTCCCCCACCCCCACCCGCACCTGCAAGTTAAGCATCATTTTTTAACACATAGGTTCTTGAGGGCACAAAACTCACCACTCAGGACAGATTGAGAGGATTTGGGGGGCCCCAGGGGGTGTGGAGGCCCTGGACTTCGGTCTTGGACTTCAGCCCTGAAGTCCAGGGGTCAGAGCACCTCTGCATTTAGGTAGTTGCTGGTGGTGGTTTTTGACATTGTGTTACAGTAGTTCATGGTGTTGTGGTTGTAGTCTTAATATGTGTTTAGCACACTGCACTAGCCAGGGACCTGTAGACCATGATGGGACAATGGGTTCTGTCATTAGTGTTGCAAATAGGAAGGAGAGATATGGTGTTGATGGAATGACTGGCCATTACCAGATTAAGCAGAAGAGGGCAGTTCACATGACCAACATGAGGGTTGCAGAAGCCTCCTACCCTAATTTGGGAGCTTGGCACGCTCCCAATTTTCAAGTATGTGTTAGATAAGGATAGAGACAGGGAGTGTGATCACCAGTAAAGCTCCAGCTGGGTAAGATGAGCATGCCCTATCCAGATTCTGTCCCCAGTTTCTGAATGAGGTAGGCGGGAAAATCGACCTACCCTGCTGGGGCTTGACCAATGATCAAGCAACCCTCCTCCAACCTTGTTTTTCTCAAACCACATGATAGAAAATTGGGATTAGAGGAGGAGGTGGCTTCTCCTACCCCCATGTCAATCGTATGAACTGCCCTAAGGACTTTCCCCTCTTCCAATCCTCCTTCCAGACTTCAATTGCTCTACTTACTTTTTCAAAGATGGGCTTTATGTTTAAGGCTGCCAATCTAATTTCATCCCATAAAACTGAAGGCCAGGAAATTTAGGACCAATAAAAGGAAGTACTTTTTCCACACAGTGATTAATTAATCTATGGAATTCTCTGCCACAGGATGTGGTGATGGCCACTAGCTTGGGTGGCTCTAAAAAGGGCTTAGACAAATTCATGGAGGACATGCCTATCAATGGCTATTAGTCCGGTGGCTATAGGCCGCCTCTTGCCTTTTAAAGGCAAGATGCCTCTGAATACCAGGGCTGTTCCCAGACAGCTATTTTACTTTGCTTCACCACAGGAAGGGCAGGCGTGTGTGTTCATACATCAGGTGGATTTAGATTGAAGTCTGTGTAAGATATCGGGGAGCACTCCATGCAGCCTCCTGGGCTTGTGGGTCCCCTCAGAATGCCCCACACGTTCGCATGGGGCATCCTGGGACGTCTGGGGCAGAGTGGCCCTTGATCCCTGCAGCCCCCACCAGCTCCGTGATAGAGCCGGTAGACATGTGGGCAGGCGATCCAGCTGCCCAGGGCTCCTCAGGCAATCATCTGTGCGGAGAGCGGGCTAAGCCTACTCTCCCCTCAAACCACCTCAAAGTGTGAACAGGGCTAGTGTCTCCCTCTCCCTACAAAGTGAGGTTGAGCCTCGCCTTTCGGGTTTTTTTTTTGGGGGGGGGTTGCTTCTGCTCTGTATGCTGTGTTTTATTGTGTATATGTTTTTTTAATTAAAAAAACCAATTAAATAGATTTGTACCATTTTCAACATTCAGGTTTTAATATTGGTATTGTTTTAATTGTTTGATAGATTTGTACTGGTTTTTAAAATATATTGTGAACTGCCTTGGGATTATTTCTAATGAAAGGCAGAAAACAAATTTAACAATGAAATACATACATACATACATACACACATACATACATTTCTGGCATGACATTTTAATGGGATAATTCTTCTTGGATGTCTCTGGCTGCCCAGCATGAGAAACAGGATGCTGCACTAGCAGAGCTCTTCATATGTTTTATGCACCATTTCCCTTGTGGTGAAATGCATAAACTCCCTTTGGGATGGACGCACCAACCAAGGAAGCGTGAGTCACTTAGAGTGCTCACTCCGTGTGACACACTTACAGTCATACTTACAGACAGACAGGGGCCAGTGTGGTTTCTGCTGCAGAGTGTGCTCCGCTTCCCATCAAATTACATACATACCTGCTCTGCATCACACACCAACTTCCTCTTCCTCCTCATCTGTCCTTCCCTGATGTCTTTGCAGGGTGGGGGGAGGTGTTGTGTTTGTAAGCTGAGTGGTTCAGGATCACGTTTGACTAGTGGTAAAGTGTCTGTGTCATTATGTTGCCATCTGGAAGTTTGTAACTCAACCACATTTACCATGACACCACAAAGCTGCCAGAAATTATTGGGAAGTGGTATGGTAAATGCAGGATACATTGGATACATGATTTTAAAAACTGCTATTATACATCACTGGATCTTAAACTTACAGTCCTGGATGCACTTTTAGTGTACCTGCCATGCCTAGAAAAAGTAGGAGAAAATGCTGAACAGGAGGTTTCATTGGAGTTTCCACCACATCCTCAAGGGGCAGACCACCTTTCTCTTTAAATTTTAAAAGACTGTTCACAGGACCAACCTAACCCAAGCTAGGGCAACCCAGCCTGAGTTAGACTGCTCGTGTGCAGCGGCAGGATCCGTCCGCCCAACCCTACTTTTTACCCTGGTTTTTAGCTGAGGTTAAGGGTGCGGCAATCGTGCCCTTAACCGCGGCACCGAGACTGTGTGAGTGCTTGGGCTACTTGCAGCCAATCATACACAGAGCTGTGCGCCTAGAGTGCCTAACTCATGGGCGTATCCCCAATACACTGCACTAATCACACAGTGCATTGTGGGATATCCGGCATTGTCCCAGCCTCCGGAGATCATCTGAGCTACTTGGAGCAGCACAGATCATCTGGGAGTGCAAGCCATGCACCCAGCAGGATACCTTTGATCATCTGGAGGGGGGAAGGTGAGTTTGATCCTGCCTCCTCCTTTTTAAATTGTTAAATTGTTTTAAGTTTTTGTATATATTTTAACTTGTTTTATACTTTTGTTAACCGCCAAAGACGAAAGTTTGGGGCGGTGTACAAATGTAATAAATAAATAAATAAATAAATAAATAAATATTTAAAAAGCAGCTTGACTCTTCAGTCATGCAAGCAGCTGTGGTAGAAACTTCAAAGAAATCCCTTATTGAATACATCGTTTTTCCTTATGAACAATTATCATTTCACTGGATTGGACTGTGAAGCCTTTCGGATATTATCTCACAGAGATGTAATAATGGAAGAAAACAGAGGGTACACAAAGGAGAAGCAAACTATGGCAACAGTGACCCTCCACACAGCTAATTTTAAGACCTGCTGTTCTGCATACTTAATGTAGGCAAATCCACCACTCTATGTACTCAGCACTCTAAGTATGTTATGGGATACGACTCGTAGTGTTATGGAAATCTGAGATATCATCTCTGAAAGTTCTACTATATAGATCTAAAGATTCTATAGATTTAGCTTTTCTCGAAAGCTAAAATTCACTCTATGACAGCATGGCTGGTCATTCACACACATGCACAAACACACTCATAGGATTTGCTTTATGTTCTGTCCCAGGGATAGGCAACCTTTGGCACACCAGCTGTTGTTGAAGAACTACAATTTCCATCATCCCCAGCCACAATAAACTGTGGCTAGGGATGATGGAAGTTAGAGTCCAACAAAATTATACATGGAAGTTATAGTTCAACAAAGAGTGCCAGTGGCTGCCTACCCCTCTTCTATCCTCTCTTTCAACAGTCTCTTGCATTCCAGGTTTCAGATGTGATTCAGTTATAACCAGCTGAATCTTTCAGATCAAATCTTTCTTCAAGATCTATGGGTCAAACCAGACAAGAGTTTACCTAACAGCATCCATTGGTATCTCGATGTTTCCCACTGCTGGACTAATAGCAGCTTCAGGCAATTTAGATCGGGATAATAGCATGGGAGAAAAGGATTAAGCCCCTCCTGCCCCAGAGCCAGAATTCTTTCCCCCTGTGGCTGCTTTTAGGTACAACATTCTTCTTGCTTGGTTTGGCCCTACCTTTATCTGAATTCAAGGGACTTGATTTGGTCTTATCCATAAAAAAGGTAATGAAACTTGGCTGATAAGTTTCAGCAAATAAACCAATTATTAATAATCCATCACTAATGCAGTTAAACCCTTTGCCTGCCTTTTGTGTGATCTCTGGAATCACAAAGCCAGATGAAGACCTTAATGAAAACATCACTTACATTGTTCGCAATGTTTCTTTCCTTTGCCACTGAATTACAAAAGTTCTTAAGAGGACAAAGCCCTGAAGAATGTTAAAGATGAAGTATGCCTCAATAAATCTGTTAGTCTTCAAGGTGCTACAAGACTCTTTGTTGTTTTATCTGGTACATGTTGCCCCAGGACATTTTTCAGTAGGAAAATATGACTATTTGTATTACAGTATGATAGAAGCAAGGCAACAATTCATTACATGAAGCACCAGTTCTGGCAAGATAAAGCTTGGAGCTGATTATCAGTCGAATGCATGCCTAAAAGATCAGTGCTTCCACTTCTGACCAAACTGGCCATTATTCTTACTTGGTGTTCTATTACTGGGAGGAAATTTGTCCATGGAGGTAATGAGATGGGTTTGTTCTGCTTGGCAGCATTATTCTCAAGGGTGGTTTTTATCATGTTATCTGCTGGGCTCTGCAAAGTAGCAACTAGTAGTGCTTATGTCAGACTGACATTTTGGGCAAGATAGGTCTGTTTGCCTTGGCGTGCTGATCTGGGACGGAGTTCTCAAACTTTTCCATAATGATGCAGATGACTGTACTTTCACAGAGAGACACACTGAGTGGAGGACTCCTTGCTATGCGGCACTGGAACAAAATCTGTATTCAGAATCTACAGCAGATTGTGAAGCAGAGCTGTAGTTCTTGTGGGCTATGATGAAACTTTAGAATTCCATGAGAGCTGGAGTTCTTACCAAAGTGGGAGGCAACTTCTGGGCTTAAATGGAAAGCTGAAGAGCAGAGGGTTATGCATGGGGGCCATTTAAAATGAGCAGCCAGACTCCTTCACTCAAAATCCCATCACTCTGTACATTTAGGCAGAGGCATATCTAGGGAAAATAGCGCCTAGGGCAAGCACTGATATTGCACCCCCTGTCCAAACATCCGACACCCATCTTTCAGATAACTTTACCATAACATCAGCTGAAAAATACAAGTCAAGCTCCTTAATCTTTTAATCTTTCCAAAACAATTTAGAAAACTACGAATTTCAGTATGCTGGGGCTCATGAAATACCCAAATACTATGTGGAGGTATACTTGGAAAACTAATGCCTAATTCTCTACTATGCATTGTAGCATCACTATAACATAAGTTTTAAAAAGAAATGGAGAATTGGACTTTTCCCTATTTACTCTGAAAATAATTAAAAGATATGCAGAGTAAACTGTGTCACTGCTTGGAATATATTCTAGTATTTAGGAAAAACAGTTAAAATGAGAGAAAGAGAGCAAGAAACTCCCAGTGGGCCTTAATACTAAGGATTTCACACTGATTGAAAGACAAACTCACCATTAATAGCCATATTATTAAGACATCACATTTAACTCACTTATAACAAGAAGCAAAGTAAGAGCAAATGAATACAATCCTAGCTCATAAGCTTAGGCTCATTATTCACAAGCCCTGATTCTCTGTACATAGTGCCAAACTGAATATGTGTACAGTGACATATTATATTAAATTTAAAAAAAAATACCTGTAGCCCCTAAAGGCTGTGGGGTGGGTCTGCAAAGGTCCCCCCTCCCCTAGCTGGCCTCTAGGGCTTTGCAGGGACCATTTGAGCATGTGTGGTGGCTATATATATATATATATATATATATATATATATATATATAGCCGCTGAAAACAAAATGGCTGCCATGCATGCTCAAATGGCCTCTGTGAGGCCTGGCATGGCCTAGGGCCTCACAGAGGCCATCTGAGTATGCACAGTGGCCATTTTGTTTTCAGTGGCCATTTTGTTTTAAAAAAATTGAGAATGGCACCCCCCTTCAAGTGGCACCTGGGGCACATGCCCTGCCTGCCCTACCCTACATACGCCCCTGCATTTAGGAACAGTATGAACTATCCTTAAGTTAGATAAGAGCTTAGCTCCTAAGAATTAGATAAGAGCTCCAGGTCCTCTCTTGCTGAGATCTCCCCTCTTTAAATATGCCATGGCAAAAATAGTATGCACAATCTCATTGTGCATAATCATTCAGAAAACCAGTATGCATTATCAGTGAGATAATAATGAATGTCACTCTAACATGTAGAATTCAGATCCCGTATAGTATTGTAGTCAAGAGGCTATGAGACAGAGGGCCCTGCCAGACACAACACAAAGCCATGGAAGCTTCTAACAAAGCTTCCAAAAACAAGTGGAGAACTCCCTGCAAAAAGGCCATACAACAGTGTGGTTTGTTTTGCTACTGGGTGGTTTCTTTAGCCCCTCCCTCTGCCATTTGCCCAATCTTCAGCTGTTTCTCAGCTGTTCTGTGTCGCGCCTCTTGCAACAAATGTTTTGGGCACTTAAAGCATGCATAAGTATTATTTCAAATTTCAAAACATGGATTCTGACATTTCTTTAGATGCTGAATTTTGGAAGGAGTTTTGTTTCAGATCATAACAACAACAACAACAACAACTAGCTGGCCTGGCACAGCGCATCTGCACCCCTAGTTCTCCCCTCCTCACATCTTCATTTCATTTTCTCCCCACCTTCAGCCACATTTCATTCTCCCCACACCCCCAGCCCCAGTTCGTTCTCCCTCAGCGGCCGGGCACCTGCTCAGCCATTCTCCTGGCCAGCAATTTCCTTCCACCCGTCCCTGTCGTTAATCGGCAGCTGCTCATGAACTCTCGCAAGAGCTGCCATGCATGGGATTAGCGATGGGCATGCCTTAGAGAAATATATATAAAGAAGATAATAATAGGCAGGGTCTAAACAAAGTTAGTCAGGACTAAACACCATTGAAATCAATGAGACAAACTGAAGCCCCAGTAATTTCAGTTGTACTTAGTGGTGACAAGGACTAACGTAACCTGGGTCCTGCCTAATGATGATGATGATGATGATGAGATCCAGGCCTAGTTGCTCTTTAGTAGTCACATTGAAATGCCTCTTCAATGCCAGGTTGGTTCAGAATATGACAGAAAGCACCCATGACTTGATCATGGATGAGGGAGCCAACCTGGCTTGTATAACTGAGACCTGGATGGGGGAGGCTAGTGGCCCAGTTTGGGCCCAGCTTCTCCCACCAGGCTACTCTGTTGTGGAGCAGGTTAGGGGAAGTGGATGGGGTGTGTGTGTGTGTGTGTGTGTGTGTGTAGTGGCTGTGGTCCATAAGAATACCATCTCCCTTATCAGGGCCCCTGTGAGACAGTTGACTTATATTAAGTGTGTATTTCTGAGGCTGAGAACTAGGGATAAATTGGGGATTCTGTTGGTGTACTGTCCATCCCACTGCCTAACTGGCTCCCTAACATAGCTGACGGCTCTGGTCTTGGAGTTGGTGTTGGAGTTGCCCAGACTCTTAGTGCTGAGGGACGTCAATATCCACTTTGGTGCTCCTTGATCAGGAGTTCATATCAGCCATGACATAGGCCTATCCCAACTTTGGTGCTGACTTGTCTGGTGCGGATCAGGAGTTCATATCAGCCATGATATAGGCCTATCCCAACTAGTTTCAGAACCAACTCATGTTGCTGGCCACACACTCAATTTAGTCTTTTGTTCAGATCGGGGGGGGGTGTTCAGTGGTTGGGGGATCCTATGCTTTCCCCATTGTCATGGACAGACCACTACCTGGTTAAGGTTGGTTTCACAGCCACAACGCAGCCCTGTAGGGGCAGTGGCATAACTAGGGAAAACAGCGCCCAGGGCAAGCACTGAAATTGCACCACCACCACCCCGCCGCACACACACACACACACGCCACCTCCCCAACATACATCTGACTGACACACATGTTTCAGAAAACTTTTATTTTAAAAAATAAAAAAATTACAAAAATTACCAATATCATACATGTGGTCAAGCTCCTATCTACCACTTCAGATTTATTTTTTAAAACTATCCAAATTGTGGGGCTATCATTAATTTGTTTGGATAGCTCAGGTTAAAATGCTGGAAAATGACAAATTTCAGTATGCTGGGGCTCATGAAATCCCCAAATATTATGCAGAGTTGTACTTGGAAAAACTAAAAGAAGTGCCTGTCTAATTCTCTGCTATGCATTGTAGCATCACAATTACATAAGTTTTAAAAATAAATGGAGAATTTGACTTTTGCCAGATACTCTGAAAATAATTAAAGGATATGCAGAGTAAACTGTGTCACTGCTTGGAATATATTCTAGTATTTCAGAAAGACAGTAAAAATGAGAGAAAGAGCAAGAAACTCCCAGTGGGCCTTAATACTAAGGATTTCACATTGATTCAAAGACAAACTCACCATTAATAGCCATATTATTAAGACATCACATTTAACTCACTTATCACAAGAAGCAAAGTAAGAGCAAATGGATACAATCTTAGCTCATAAACTTCAGCTCAGTGTTCACAAGCCCTTATTCTCTGTACATAGTGCCAATCTGAATATGTGTACAGTGACATATTATATTAATTTTTTTAAAAAAAAATCTGTATCCCCTTCGGGGGACATCTTAAAGGCTGTGGGGGGTCTGCAAAGTTCCCCCCTCCTCCCACTGGCCTCTAGGGCCTCACAGGCACCATTTGAGCATGTGCGGTGGTCATTTTTAAAAATATATTTTTTTAAAAAAATGGCCGCTGAAAACAAAATGGCCACTGTGCATGCTCAAATGGCCTCTGCGAGGTGTGGCATGCCCTAGGGCCTCACAGAGGCCATTTGAGCATGCCCAGTGGCCATTTTGTTTTTGGTGGCCATTTTTAAAAATTATTTAATTTTAAGAAATTGCGCCCCCCTTCAACTGGCGCCCGGGGCACGTGCCCCCCCTGCCCCCCCTATAGATACGCCCCTGTGTAGGGGTGAAGTACCTATTAAGATGGTCTGCCCAAGATGGCTGCTGGACCCTGTAAGATTCCAAAAGGCCTTGGAGGGTTTTGATGTTGGTGCTGCCGGTGATTCTGTTGATGCCCTGGTGGGAACCTGGAATAGGGAATTCACCAGGGCAGTAGACACGATAGCTCCTAAGCGTCCCTTCCAACCTGCTTTAAAAGTGGCCCCTGGGTACACAGAGGAGTTGTGGGGTCTGAAGCAGCAAGGTAGGCGACTGGAACACAAGGGGAAGAGAACTCGGCTCGAAATTGACAGAACACAGCAGAGAGCCCATTTGAAAGTTTGTGTGGAAGCAGCAGCAAAAAAAACCCCGAAAACAATTCTGGTCTGCATGCATTGCTTCTGCTGGTTTATTTTATTTTATTTATTCGATTTCTATACTGCCCTTCCAAAAACAGCTCGGGGTGGTCTACACAGAGAAATAATAAATAAATAAGATGGATCCCTGTCCCCAAAGGGTTCACAATCTAAAAAGAAACGTAAGATAGACACCAGTGACAATATTATTATTATTATTTATTTACACAGTCAGACAGGTGTTATTGACTGGTTTGTTTTATCCAGACATCGAGTCCTTCCCAAGGATCTGGGATGGCTGAAATTTACTGTCAATTGTTATAGATATCGTCGCAGAATATAGGCTGTTCCCAGTAAAGTTGCTTTTTGTAATTGGCTGATGGTGATTTCTGTGGCCTCTATGGTGTTGAGGTGCTCTTCAAGGTCTTTTGGAATTGCACCCAGGACGCCAATTACCACTGGGATTATTTTGGTCTTTTTCTGCCACAGCCTTTCAATTTCAATTTGTAGATCTTTGTATTTTGTGATTTTTTTCTATTTCTTTTTCTTCTATTCTGCTATCCCCTGGTATTGCTATGTCGATTATTTTAACTTGTTTTTCTTTCTTCTCGACTACAGTTATATCTGGTGTATTGTATGGCAGATGTTTGTCTGTTTTATTATTATTATTATTATTACATTTTATATCCCACTCTTCCTCCAAGGAGCCCAGAGCGGTGTACTACATACTTAAGTTTCTCCTCACAACAACCCTGTGAAGTAGGTTAGGCTGAGAGAGAAGTGACTGGCCCAGTCACCCAGCTAGTATCATGGTTGAATGGGGATTGAACTCAGGTCTCCCCAATCCTAGTCCAGCACTCTAACCACTATACCATGCTGGCTCTCACCCTGTCACTGGAAGTGCCATGCTGGGGGTGGTTTACATTCAATAGAGTTGTCCAGGGTTGTGAGGAGTTTGATTTGGCTTCTTCCATTTAGAACCAGTCCCCAGAGACTAAGTTCTGCTGCAATGCTTTTAATGGGTTCTTTGCAGACAAAATCTCTTGTATCTGGGCTGACTTGAACTCCACTGTATGTGCATGTTTTCCTCTTGCAGTTATTAGATTGGATCTGTTTCAATCTGTGATGCCTGAGGACGTGGACAAGCTGCTTGGGGCAGTGTGGCCTACCACTTGTTCTCTGGATCCTTGCCTGACTTCTCTGCGTCTGTCTAGTAGGGAAATTGTTGAAGATGGCCTAGTTAATATCATTAACCTGTCACTGAGGGAGGGTAAGATGCTTCCTTGTTTGAAAGAGGCAATGATTAGACCACTTCTTAAGAAGCCTTCCCTAGATCCCTCAGTGATGGATAGTTATAGGCCAATCTCCCATGGTTGGGCAAGGTGATTGAAAGAGTGGTGGCTAACCAGCTCCAGGCAGTTTTGGAGGAAACCGATTCTCTAGACCTATTTCAAACTGGCTTTAGAGCAGGCTATAGGGTTGAGATGGCCTTGGTTGGCTTGATAGATGGCCTTTACCAAGGAATTGACAGAGGGAGTGTGACTCTGTTGGTTCTTTTGGATCTCTTGGTGGCATTCAGTACCATCAACCATGGTATTCTACTGGATTGCTTGGGGGAGTTGGGGATAGGAGGCAATGCTTTGCAGTGGTTCCACTCCTATCTCTCAGGCAGATTCCAGATGGTGGAACTTGGTGATGGTTGCTCTTTGAAATGGGAGCTATTATATGGAGTCCCTCAAGGCTCCAGTCTGTTACCAATGCTTTTTAATACCTACATAAAACTGCTGGGTAAGGGCATCAGGAGATTTGGTGTAAAGTGTTATCAGTATGCTGATGACACCCAAATCTATTTCTCCTCCTCCTCCTCCTCCTCCTCCTCCCTCTCATCATCAGGAAATGGCATTCATTCCCTAAATGCCTGTCTACGGGCAGTAATGGGCTGGATGAGAGATAACAAATTGAAGCTGAATCCAAGCAAGATGGAGGTGCTCATTATGGGGGATCGGAATCAGAGGAATGAGTTAGATCTTCCTGTACTGGATGGGATTACATTCCCCCAGAAGGAACAGGTATGCAGCTTGGGAGTGCTCTTGGATCCAGGCCTCACTCTGGTGTCTCAGGTGGAATCTATGGTCAGGATTGTTTTCTATCAACTTCGGCTGATTCAACAGCTGCATCCAGTCCTTGAAGAGAATTATCTCAAAACAGTGGTGCATCAGCTGTTAACCTCCAGGCTTGACTATTGCAATGCACTCTACGTGGGGTTGCCTTTGTACGTAGTTCGGAAACTTCAGTTAGTTCAAAATGTGGCAGCCAAACTGGTCTCTGTGGCAGGCAATGGTCTGACTCCGAGGACTCCGAGGAAGAATTGTCTGATTCACAGCCCCCTGAGGGGACCCTCCTGCAGGATGCTGAGGAAGAAGTCCCTCAGAGAGAGCACTCACCTGCTGTAGAACAGCAAGAGAATGCTGGAGAGCCGTTACTTTCTTCCAGTGGGGAGGAGCCAGGACCAAGCAGCAGACCAGTGAGCCATGTGCAATGCCGAAGAGAACGCAGAAAGGAGCAGCATGTTGGCAACGTAGAAGCAGCCAGTTGGGTCCAATGTCTGACAGGGGTGGCGTCTGAACTTGCAGCTCAAAGGCAGGCAGGTGCCTTAATTGGCTTCACCTGGTGTGGGACCTTGAAGAACTATAAAGCCAGACCGCTCCCTCTGCATCACGCTGGTTTCAACTGATTGCTCTAGCGTGCAGATTCAGCTCCCAGCTCCCAGAACCCTTGTGCTGTTTGCTCCTGGACCCCCAACCTTGGCCTGGATATCTACGTGTGACTTTCTCCGGAACCCTTAGACCACAGAACTGGCAATTCAACCCTTATCTTGGTGACGACCCTGATTGGACTTGGCATTGACTACAATTTATGGACCGGTGATTCTAGGAGGGGTAATTTCCCTTGTTTCCACCCCCCGTGTACTTTACTTCATTTTGGCTGCTGCTAAACAATGGTTTCACTCCTCCACACTCTAGCAGCTGCTTTAATTTATTGCAGGAACACACACCGCTGACACTCTGGGGTAACCCGGAGAGACCATATTATGCCTGTTTTAAAACAGTTGCACTCTACCGATATGTTTCCGGGCAAAATACAAAGTGCTGGTTATTACCTTTAAAGTCCTGAATGGCTTAGGTCCAGGTTACCTTAGAGAGCACCTTCTTCTGTATGATCCCCATTGCATGTTAAGGTCATCTGAAGAGGTCCGTCTCCAGTTACCACTGCTACATCTGGTGGCTACTTGGAGCCAGGCCTTCTCCGTAGCGGCTCCTGGCCTATGGAATGCACTCCCGGCAGATATCCATAATTTAGGCTCGCTGTTGGCCTTTAAGAGAGCCCTAAAAACTTACTTGTTTGGCCTAGCCATCCAAGGTTTTAAAACTGTTTTTAAGTATTTTAATTGGTTTTAAATGGTTCTGAACTTTTTAATATTGTTTTAAGAAGTGTGTTTTTAAAATGGTGTTTGTTTTTATGGTTTTAAAATTTGTTGTGCACTGCCCAGAGCCTTTGGATGGGGCGGTATAGAAATGTAATAAACAAATAAACAAATAAATAAATAGAGGTCTTTTTTCTTTGCCTTAGCTTTTCTATGGATCAGATTTTTATCCCATGCCTGCTATTTTATCTGTTGCTGTAATTGCTGTATTATTTTGCTTTGCTCTACATTACTTTATCTATTGTTGAAATGGCTACTTATCTGTATTTTTATCTTTTTATGAGGTTTTAACATTGTTATGGATTTATTATTTTGTACACCACATTTAGCTGAAAAGTAGACGATACCTCTTGGGGGGAAATCTCCATATGAAAGATGGGAGGACTGAGACCGACTTACCCACAACCACCTAGCAAATTCGTGGCTGAGGTGAGATTTGAACCAGTGACTTCCTGAGTCATATCCACTTGGTTATACTAGATTTACAACTGCATGAGCCACTTCCTCTCCCAGCTGTGATAATCTAATGATTGACAAGAGGCACGCATCCTGCTTCTTCATGTGATGAAGTTATGGTAAAACAGAAGCAACCATCACCAGTTTACCAGCCAGATGTTCATTGCAGGCCGCAGCTTGTGAACCATTGCCCTGGGGTATGCATTCTATGCCATTTGCTGTTTTACTAACTTGTTACACATACATGCGTGACTACCACTGATATCAACAGGCTCATTCCTCCCAAAGCCACACACAACTGATGCAGTGAAAAAGCACCAGACTGTAGCAAGATCCCTTTCACACCCTCCAGGGGCATAGGGAACTTGGCCATGGCCAGAGGATGAAGTCCTCTAGGCTTTAAAATCACGTGTGAAAAGTGTTTGTGTGCACCAGGCTACACACCCCTACATCTAATATCAGAGACAAGGGAGTGGGGCCATTGCTGAGGATGGGGCCAGTCAGACCCAGCAGAGCTTCCCTTCCCCAATCAGTGGTTTGTAGAGTCGCCAAGAGTTCCTTGCCTTGCCTTCTCGAGCAGGCAGGGAAAGGAGCTCCCAGTCAGAGATTCCATGAACTGTTGACTTGGGAAGGGAAACTCTGCCAGGGCTGACAGGCCCCATCCTCAGCCCTAGCCTCTTGCATCTGATGCAGGGGGCAGGGGCAATGCCATTTGGACCCTCTCCCATCCCTCCCCAGTAAGCATTTCACAGTGAAATGCTGGCTACCTGGCTTTTCCCGCCCCCACAGCCAGCGTTTCAGTGAAACACTGGCTGGGGATGAGAGGGGCGTGCCTCACGCTCCCAGCTAGTGAGTGCTTCATTTGCAGGATGGGTGCAGGAAGAGGGGGCAAGGGGGCACCCTGGCCAAGGGCAAAGGGGTGCCTTGGCAGGACCTGATAACACCCTGCAGTGCACCAAATTTCCTGATGATCCCTCCCAGTGGTTTCATAGAAGTTAAAAAGCACTGGAGACAGTATGCAGCCCTGGGGAACGACATATAAAAGTTGACATTTTGAAGAACAACAGTCTCTGTGAAACGCCATCTGGAATCTGCCCGAGACGTAGAAGCGGAACCACTGCAAAGCAGTTCCTCCTCCCACTCTCAACCCTCCCAGATGGTCCAGAAGGATACTATGGTGGATAGTATCAAAAGCCACCGAGAGATCCAAAAGGAACAACAGTGTCACACTCCCTCTGTCAATTCCCACTGGAGATCATCCATCAGGAGATGGACTGACCTGGCATTACAAAGGAGCACGGTGAAGCTCTGTGAGTAGTTGGCACTTCTCCCCAAGATCAAATTGCTGGCAGGACAGCTGGAAGGGGAAACATCTTCCCCTGTAATGGCCTGATGACCTGCCAACAGTACTTCTTCTATTCCCCATCTCCACCACCACTGGAATAACCACCCCACAGTTAATTGACACCCCCCCGCGCATCTCCCCATCTCCAGACAAGCCTAGACATATTATAGACTAACTTCACAGTGCTACTCCAGCTCAATTCGCCACTCCCTGTCCTTATTGTAGTTTGTATCCTGGAACAACAATGTTCCACTTGTTCTCACTGTTCCACCAGGTTTCCATTATGCCCACTATATCTATGTTTTCATTTGAGATGTGTTTTTTTAACTGTACAAATAAGGATGCCAATAAAATCATTACAATGGCATGAAATGACCAGGGAATGTGAAACTACTGTAAGAATGATACTGTCCTGCATGCATTAACTGAATACTCCAAAATTGGCTGAAAGGGGCTATTAACCAGAGGTACTGAAGATAAGGAAGCCACCTAATAATGGCACAGCGGGGAAATGACTTTAGTAGTAAGCCAGAGGATCCCAGTTTGACTCCCCGCTAGTATGTTTCCCATAGTCTGGGAAACACCTTCATCAGGCAGCAGCAATATAGGAAGATGCTGAAAGGCATCCTCTCATACTGCACGGGAGATGGCAATGGTAAACCCCTCCTGTATTCTATCAAAGACAACCACAGGGCTCTCTGGGCGCCAGGAGTCGACACCAACTCGATGGCACACTTCTACAGTAGATAAGATATTCTTACATCCAGCATTGGAAGCATGGGATAAAGATTGGCTTAAATGCTATACTATTGCATCACTAACATGGTAAAGTTTTAACTGGAATAGAGAGTTAGTTCATTATCGGAATTGGGAAACCAACAGTCTTTCTTGAATACAGGGTATTCTTAATCATAATAGCACAAGGTCTTTTCAAGGGATAAATCTGAGTCTATGTGGTAATTTATTACCTTTTTATCAGTACTTATGAGTAACGCATTATTTACAGGAGACAACCTGATCTTTTTTACCTTTAACCAAACTTGAGAACCGTCTAGAGGGTCATGCCTCTAGACAACTAAACTAAAGGTTGTTTGAAAGTGATTTATAACCTTTTACTGGAATTGGAAACATCTGATCAAGATAAATGTAAACAAGCATGGGAAGAGAGGAAATAAGCTGAATATATTTGGAGGAAGGACGGGAGCATATATTTCAAAGAGTTACTCTTGAAATATCTTGCAGTTACCATTTTAAAAGAAAACCATGACCAATTTCAATAGGTGGATGGTATCTTCCTGCTGTAAAACTTATGGCTAGATGTGGGAAATGTGGGGGGATGATATGCATTGCTGGTGGGTGTGTATGGCAATCAAGAGATATTGGACATAAATAATGCAAGTACATAATATTACAGGTGACAATCTCCTGTTTGTTCCTAAGGCTATGCTTCTTAACTTGTTGAATGGAATCTTGAGGAAAGCAGATGTGGAACTGGCAGCAAATCTATTATTGTAACGGTTGTAAAATGCAGCAGTTGTAAAAGCATGGAGGTCTTCAGATCCTTTGAGAACTGGTATGTAAGGATCTGGGAAATTACTAAACTTGCACACACTTCCAGAGAGTAAGCTCCATTCTTCTCAGTGGGACTTGCTTCTGAATAAACATGCTCAGAATTGCATTGCACACTCCTATAATTGATACGGATTAGAGACCGATGTCAAAGAAGCGACACTTTTCAGCTGAAATTAGTAATTTTTTGTTTGCATTAACATTTTATTTAAAATAGGAATAAGATTACAGTACACAATCACAATCACAACAATAACAAAACCCCATAAAATCCACCCCAGACTCCAAATGAAGGAATTGGGGGGTGGAGCGGGGAAGCTGAGCAAAACAAAAACACTGCCACTCTTTAAAAAAAATAAATTAAAAATTAAATAATAAAATAAACAAAATTCCACTGCCATCAAAGCCTCAACCAGACACTTGAATGGCATTACTGTTCCATATTTAAGTCAGAGAGGAGTTGAACAAAAGCTTTCCAAATGTTGTTAAATTTGTTTAAACAATTTGTCCATTGTTTTCTCCATCTCGTTCAGCCAGTCTTCTATGTCTGGGGCTGCAGTGGCTTTTCCCAACTGAAGACTATGCCTCTTAGCTATTAATACAGTCCTAATAACCCATTGTTTCTGGCTCTCTGAGAGGGAGAGTGGGAACCAAGAATGATCAAAGCTTCTGGTGATTTGAGGTTCCGCTGAAGTATGAAGTTAATTCTCACAGATACTTCTCTCTTAAAAGGGCAAATTACTTTACAGTGCCCTAGTAGAGGGATCCGGTCACCACATCACCAACGTGTGTAAGAAATTGTTATTCCCAGTGATCAAGATCTTACTGGAGACCAATATGCCCTTAGAACTAATTTTTGTTGAATAAGGTGGAGTTTAATGTCCAAGGTAAACTGAAAGAGCGCTGTTCCATATATTACAGAAACACGGATTTCAGCACAGATAAATACTAAAATTTTGCTTCTGCCCTGAACAATGCACGAAAATAATTTTTAAATTATTTTTATTTCCATTTTTCCTCATCTCTTTTTATGTGACATATATATATAATTTAATATATTTAAAAGGAAGCATTTTTTATTATTTAAAAAAATATTTAAAAGGAAGCACTTCCTTGGATCCTATTGCAAGTAGAGAACAGCTAAGAGGTTAGGAGATTTTTCTGAACTGGTTATGAAATCCAGTTAGTTTGTGATGTTTTAGGGTTTTAAAGTTTTATTTATGGTAATTTTAATCTGTTTAATATGATTTTTAGGTTTTAGCTGCTGTTTGTATAAGTTGTAATTCATCCTGAGCTTTTATATGGGGCGGTATAGAAGTGAAACGAAATTAAATGAAAAAATAAATATAGGCTGCATTCTCACAACCATGTTAATCCTAATTAATCAGGATTGACCGACATCAGTGTGACTGTGAGAACCCACGTGCAGTGGGAATCCTGGCTATGTTCTGCGGCATTAACCTGGATATTTAATCCAGGATTAGATGTGAGTTAGTTATCTGTCTGGATACACTGAACAAATTCCCTTGGTCTGGCAGGTAGCCAGAGAGCTTCAAGCTGATCTGGCTACTTGCATGCGGCCTATAGATGCCCAATGATGCTCTAGCCTCCTGCCACACTGCCAGAACACCTTTGGCTCCATTCTGACTGGCAACATACCATGTCATCATACCGGCAACACCCACCTACACTTGCCCCAACACACACACACACACACATGCACACACCTTCAAGCTACAGCACAGCATGTCATGGCCAGCAATCCCACATTCCCCTGACAAAGGCTGGCAGGGAGACCTAGCCACTCATGCAACAGCAGCCAGGTCCACTACCTGGGGAAATGGTGCTCTGGGATGCTGCTTGCCCGTTTGGGAGAATGTGTGGTGGGGGTGGGGGAGGGACAACATGTTCTCAACAAAAGGGAGAGACAGGAATGGAAAGGATTGTCCAGGTGGCTCCTTGGTTGGAAGGGACTTCCCTTTTGTGTTTCTGTTTTTCACCATGGAAGTCAGAGGCTGAAGCCCCTTTCCAAAAATTGTACTCCCTGTTGTAGCTCCAGTGATGGCACCAATCAGATGGAAGACAATTGTTTTTGCCAGAGCAGGGAGGAGATGCCAAGTTGATGGGAGAAGGGGGAGACTGAGGAGTGGATATACTTCTCTATGCTAAGATAGCCAGAGCAATGGGTTCCTGAGAGGGATGCCATCCCCTTGCCTCCTGCCAACTGAAACACACATAGTGGTTGGATGCAGGGAATGGTATCTCCCTCCCGTCTCCCTGCCCCACTCCTAGGAGGCTCACCTGCCCCTCACGGGGACAGGCAACAGCCCAGGTACAGGTGCTGTCTAGGATAACCTGGGATTCTTGGCTGCCCCAGGCTCTGGAATGCACTTCCTGTTAAAATCAGAGTTTCTCCAGCTCTGGCTGTTTTTTTACAAGTCCCTTAAGACGCACCTGTTTTCTCAGGCTTTTAATTAAATTTAATTGATTTTATATCATAATTGTTTTCATTTTCTCCTTTTTATATTGTATTTTAACTTATGTACACCACCTAAGGATGCACATGGCAGGTGGTATAGAAATATGATAGATACATAAATAAATTAATAGATAAGAGGGAAAGTTTCCTAATCACAAAAGAAAATCACCTCAAAAAGACACATTTCTTAGGAATGATCAAATTATCTTCCTTGAAGGCTTTTTTTTTTTAAGGAGGTTGAGTAATATGCAACAAACTTTTTGATGATAATGGTTGACATCTTAACTAATGCTGCTGCATGCAGTCAAAGGACGCACGCCCACAGTGGCTGCGCTCCTGTTTCAGCAGCATGAGCATTGTTTCAGCGCATGGGTGCATGGGTGATTTTTTTGCCACAAAATCTTCAGTGGCAGGTTGCACAGAGCACTTCTGGGCGAAAGGGAGATCAGCAAGAATTACCCCCGCTGCTGTGCATACAACTGCACGTCTGCTGAAGTGGGAGCCAGGGGTATAACAAGGCCAAGGCTGGAGTGGGCTTGGAGACAAAATTTTAAAATGGGCCCCTCGCTGATACACACTTCACAATATATTGTCATGTGACTTGCCTCTGGGGGGGCCCTTGAGGCGTGGGGGCCCCCAGGCAGCTGCCTCCCCTTGCCTAATAGTAGCTACGCCCCTGGCGGGAGCACAGCAGCCATGAACATGCATTGCATTGATTGATTGATTTGATTTGATTTGATTTGATTTGATTTGATTTGATTTCTACTCCGCCCATCCAAAAATGGCTCAGGGTAGTTTACACAGAGAAATAATAAATAATTTTGGCTATATACATGCACCATTAGGATGTCAGCCTCTGAATCTTGCCTCTGACCAGCAGGTTCAGTTAAATGGGTCTTGCGATCCCTCCCAGTTCTATGAGTGTATCTAGCCAAGCATTTTTTAATGACATGTTACTGATAAAGGAGGGGTTGCCGGTTCAAATCCCCGCTGGTACTATATCGGGCAGCAGCGATATAGGAAGATGCTGAAAGGCAATGTCTCATACTGTGCGGGAGGAGGCAATGGTAAACCCCTCCTGTATTCTATCAAAGAAAACCACAGGGCTCTGTGGGCACCAGGAGTTGAAATTGATGGCACACTTTATGTACCACAGCACATATTGTACTCTCCAATCTATTCCTCTCTAGCACATTTTTTGCCCTGAAAGACCTGGAGGTCCTTCACACAACCTCATGTCTGCTGCTGGGTGCCCTGTGGGGAAGGCAGGAGCTTGCCTGTCTTCCCTGGCAGACGAGCAGTAGCTGCCCTCCACTCTGCTGGGCCGCATGTCCACATGAGCGGCAGCGTGGCCAGAGGCGTTCATTCCCCCAGACGTGAGGCTGCTGGTCCATGGCCTCACACCCCCTGCTGTCTCGGCAGGATCTCCAACTCCTGTCTCGGGGGGCGGGGGGGCTCCAAATCACCCAGCTAGCCAGCCCCAGTGCGCCTGCCCTCATCTCCTCCCAGTTCTCGATGTTGTACCCGTACCCGGGGTCAGATGGGACCAAGCACTAGTCAGCCAAGTTGCGTGCGCTCCCTCCCTCCCTCCCTCTTGGAAGCAGCGCACCTGCTCAGGACACCTGCCTCCAAGTCATGGCCTACCTCTGCCAGGAGAGACAGCCCTGCAAGGTGTGGCTGTCATGTGGACGTTTCAGTTCGGGCTGCTGCCTTTCCCAGGTGAGGGGCGCATGGGGAGGATGACTCTGCAGCAATGGAGAGTATCACCCCTTCCAAAGGGCCCCACCGGGATTCCCCTTCCACACAAGGAAGCCCCATGGCAGGAAAGTGCCATTCCCACCCATTCCTCCCTCCCTCATGTGCAGGCTGAGGATGGTGCGACAGCAGCAGGACTGCAAGCGGTGTCACCCACGTGTTTCGGTTGACTCCGTCCCTTGCCTACTGAGGCACATCAAGGCAAGGGCGCCGAAAGCAGACGAGAGCATGGCGATGGCAGGAGCGTAGAGCTGGAGGACTTCCCCCCTCCCACATCCTAGGCACGGTGGCTACTCTCCTTAGAGCAGCTGCCACACTTGGTGTGGCTACTCCCCGCCCCACAACCCGGCTCGCTGCCAGAAATGGTGGCAGGCCTGGGGGAAGTCTCTTAACCTGGTGGCGCGATCGCCCAGACGGGCTCCTGCTGAGGTTAAGTGCAACACAGGTTCTCTTAACCATGGCGACATACCAGGTTAAAAAGTGGTACTAAGCGCGGGGGCAGTGCCAGAATCAGGCTCAATCACGGCACTTCACAAGCACAGCCTAGCCCAGGCTGGGCTACCCTAGCCTAGGCTTGGCTGCACGCCTCCTGGAAGTATTTACCTCATTAAAATCACACAAGCATTCCTCTTGTGGCTCCAGCCAGAAGTATCACATTACTTTTTGTTCTAGCTGTTGTTTCACTCTTCTTCCATGATCTCTCCCGTTTCTCTCTCTTTAATGAGGAGTTTGGGTCCAGTCATTTACCTTCATGGAGCCAGTGGAAGGCCTGGCTCTAATGACCTCAGTTGTGAAGCTTCCTAAGTGAAGCTTCCTTGGGCCTGTCAGTCTCTTGGGTCCTAACCTCCATCCCAGGGTTGTTGTGGGAGGATAAAATGGGGGCAGAACCATACACCCTGCCTTGAACACCTTAGCGAGCTATTTCAAGGCTTCTTCTAGCCCACTGCATCTAATGTGTTGGGCTGTGCAGAGGTGCACTTGTACAAATTCGGCCTTTTAAAACATGTTTTTTAAAAAACACATGCCTGCAATTGCAGAAAGAGCGCATGTGAAGTTGTGAACTGGGAGTTATTCGCACATCGCTTCATGCGGCGGGGCGAAGCCACTTATTGAGTGAAGCTACTTCGAATTACCCTTGCGGCATTGAGGAAAGCAGCTGCCCCCCTGCTCTTGGGTTTTGTTTTTGCAAGTTCACATCCCATGCCTCTGTGTTTTCCTTCTAGCCAATGGCGGGGGTGGGGGGTGGGGAATTAGAGATTACTAAAGAGCTACATCTGAATTTCTAAGGAGAGCATCCCTCTTATCATGCTAATGGTTCTATGTCAGTGCCTCTCCCTATTTGCTCCAAAGTTTTCAGAAAAGTAGCTTAAAACCAGCATTTTAAAAACCTGGAAATACATCGAGATCAGCTAGAATTGGCAAGACAAAACCCGATTTGTGTGTGGAGTGGGCCAAAGGATCCCAAAGGGACTTCGGGGTATGTTTCAGGAGTGTGCATGGACCGGTCCGAGGCCATGCAAAAGGCCTCCGGACTGGTCCGGAATTCGGCCGGTCTGGCGGTTCGGCAGTGGGAGGGGAGTGTGGCTTTAAGGGCGGAGGGGTAGTACTCACCCTGACACACACCTCTCTTCCCCCTCCGGCACTGGACTCTTCTAAAACATTTTGGGGGCGGCAGAGTTCCTCCCTGCCGCCCCTGCCCCCGTCATTGTCTTCCAAGTTACAAGCAGTAAAAGCTGGCACCACCATTTATGATTTTAAGCTAACGACGACTCCAGATGTCATCCATCTCTTCCTCCAATGCACAAAGGAGAAGGAAGGGCATCAGCCCATGAGCTCTCCTGGGGTCATTCACAAACAACAACAAAATATGGCCCAGAATATCAAAGGAATCAACTTATGTAATAAACAAATGAGGACCTAGACCTTAATAATATGGGGGAAGATGAGAAGGGAGATACCATATTGCATTATTATTATTATTTATTCGATTTTATACCGCCCTTCCAAAAATGGCTCAGGGCGGTTTACACAGAGAAATAACAAATAAATAAGATGGCTCCCTGTCCCCAAAGGGCTCACATTCTAAAAAGAAACACAAGACAGACACCAGCAACAGTCACTGGAGGTACTGTGCTGGGGGTGGAAAGGGCCAGTTACTTTCCCCCTGCTAAATAAAGAGAATCACCACGTTAAAAGGTGCCTCTTTGCCCAGTTAGCAGTTAGCTATCTTTCCTCTCCCTCTTGAATATGAATGTGAACGTCAAGCTGATGGTTGAACTTGCATTTAATTGTGTCTTGAACATGCACATCAGCTTTCATTCCTCTTGACTCTGAGCTTGTAACTATAGCCCTATGGAACAATGAGGTCACAAATTGCAAGCAGAGTTAACAGGAAATGCCATGATCCCAATGATCATTGGGTTCTACACTTCCTTTTTCTGCTTGTTTTCTTGTGTATTTCTTTTCAGTTGTAACTCTAATCTGCTTTGTCACTTGTTTGTGACAGATGCCATAGCACCACTTGCATTTGCAGTGGCTGGGATATATAACCAATGGTCCGCATGATGCTCAAGGCAACACTGGCGTTCCCAATCAGCTGGCATTTCTGCGCACATTGAAGCTAATCCCGGTGTCACTGTGCAAGAACACGGTTGTGCAACTACTTAAACAGCACACACTTGCACTTGTGCAGCAGAATTTACTGTGCCAGTGGCCTTTGGTTGGGGATTCTGGGAATTGAAGTCCAATAACATCTGGGGACCCAACGTTGAGAATCCTTGGTCTAAACTAACCCACTGGACTGGTTCACACAATTAACAAAATCTCTAGGAAGCATTACATCCTAGATTCCCACAGCGCATGTGCTCCTGATTTCTGGTCATGTGAACCAAAGAAAATATTGGTGATGGGTTAGCACAGTGCCAACCCACCATGTACCCTGAATCAACAGCCAAAGTTCAGCTCTAATATTCATGATCTCAGGTAGATGTCAGGTTGGTGCAGTGCTCAGCATCACTGATTTTTCCTAGGTCCAGACAACCAGAAATTGGGGGCGTGCACACTACGGGAATCTAGGATTTAATGCTCACCAGATACTGTTAATTATATGAGCGGCCCAGTGTATTGCTCATCCTGGCACCACTGATGTGGCTGGATAGGCCTTTTGATGGGGATTCCCATCCCCATCTAGCATCACTAGATGCTGAGTCAGTGTGGCTGGTTGCATGACACTTGAGCTGGGCCAGGCCCTCTGAGTAAGGTAGGAAGGTTAGATTCCAAACTCAGGTTGCACAGATCATCATCGTAGGGACAGCTGTCTGATTGCAGCAGCCTTAGAATGATGATCCGTCACAAAACAGGGCAGAAGTTATTTCAGGACTTCAGTCACAATTTCTGAGCTATTCCCTCAGCCTTGAATGCAGGGAGCTCAAAATCTACTGCACTGAACAGAAATAAGCAAATGTCTTTCAGAGTAACAAGGTCCATCCATGCCTGATAGAAGGTGATCTTGAATAAAATACACTGTGGAGCCCTACAGTTTAAGGAAATGTTTGCATCCATCCAGTAGAACGGTTCAGATCCATCTTGATGGCATCTGTGCATGCCTTGAAGCCCAGAAAACTGCATAATGATAGAAAGCTCTTCCTGTCTGCCATTTATCAAGTTGCACAGGACATCTGAGAGGGCAGGATACGTTAGAAATCATACTGATCGGTGGAAATTAGGCTTGCACCTCAATGGCAAACCTCACATTCTGTTTGTCTTAGCAGATGCAGCAGAGACTTGTAGGTGTTAGATTTCAAACTGCTTGCTATTTCCTACACATGCTTGACACTCTCCTGGCTATTACATGTACAGTTTGAATCTTCCTAGCTTAAGGCAAGTTAGTCTGAGAAACCAGTTTGAATCAGCAAGCATGCTTCTTTGTATCAGGTGATATGAATTAAAATAGGTTAGGGCCTGACTCAGTGATGCACACTGCCATATTTGCTCTGCCATATTTGCACAGTAAGATGTGTGTTCTCACCCCAGTTCTTCAATCGCTTAATATTGTTCCAACTATGTTGAAATCAGTAGGGTTGCATCAGAGAAACTCAGCATCCAGTTTGGCCCAGTGACACCTCAACGCCTTTGACAACTCCCACTTGCAGGAGGCTCCGGAAATAGCGCCACTTCATTTCTCCATATGTTGTTCACATTGCAAATTTGGGAGACGAAGGACCATAGATGCAATCAGTCAGTGGTCAACATCTGTTTCTTAGCTGCACTAAGAGACCAGTTCAAGGAGAATTGGTCTCTGCCCTGACATTAATCCATATTTTGGCTGGGAGAAATAGACAGGGAACTGGAAGGTGTGTGGGGTTGCAATGGAGGTTTCTGGAAGGTTGAGAACCGAGAGATGAATGTTGGATATAGCACCTAGGTTCCCCCCTCTTTATGTACCCACAATGCTTTCCTGTGATTCAGAGCTGATGCAATAATATGGAATAGTGTGAGTTAGTGAGTGAGTGTGTGTGCACAACCATATGTTGTTTGGTACCAGGGATACTACGCTAGGAGAAAAGTTGTAGTAAAGCAGCATTCACATGCATAATTCTGTATTATCTGTCAAAGAGACTCATCACACAGAACTTTGTGCTTATCATCACCAGCCTTTAAAAGAGCCCCAAAGACACATGTTTTTAGCCTGGTTTTTAGTTACTTTTGAATGGTTTTCATTTTTAATGGCTTATTTATCTTGTCTATATTTTTATTCATGTGAACCATCTAGAGCCTCTGGGTTAGGTGGTATAGAAATTTTCTTAAATTTCTTCTTCCATTCTTTAAATTTCAAACTTAATTATTTAAAATTCAAACTTCTTCCAGCACCAGTTCCAGCACACAACAAATGTAAAACATAAAAGCAGTTAAAATTCACAAAACAAATGAAACAATCTCAGGAGATAAAAACCACACTAAATAGTTTTAAATTTCAGTTAAAAGCCGGAGAAAACAGGTGCATCTTGAGGGTTTTCCTAAAAGCAAACAGAGAAGGAGATGCTTTTATTTCAACAGGGAGCATATTCCAGAGGCCTGGGGCAACCACAGAGAAGGCCTGGTCCCAGGTCGCCAACAAACAAGGCGGCAGCAGTCGTAAACCAGACCACTCCAGATGATCTTAATAGCTGGCAAGGTTCATGATAAAGAAGGCCTCTCTTAAGTACCCTGGACCCAATATATGCAAGTAACAACTCTGGAAAGTACTGTAACACCAGGGGATAAGATTGCATTGGCATTTTCAGTGACAGTAGCAAACAGCAAGAAAGCAGGTACAAGCCTAGCCAAACTTCAACCACACCTAAGGAAGTATGGCAAGGCACACCCCCCACCCCATCCTAACAGCACATGGAGCACAGTATACATCCCTTTCCCCTACACACACACAGCCCACCACCACCCCACCAACAAAGCTCTTTCCTCCTTTCCCTCCCACTGAAGGGAAGTGCTTTCTCACTACTCTACTTCTTGACACTTCTACTCCCAGGGAGGAGGAGGTGGCAGCGGCAACAGCAGGAGGGGCAGCATGTAACTGCTGCCACCATTAGGTAAGGGAGGAGGCACAGTGAAGCAGCTGGAAGAGGAGGGTGAGTGCAGGGCACTCCCTGCCACCTCTGCAAATCTACCACCTGAGGCAGCCCTGAGTAAGTAGAATGGAGGCTGGGAGAGAGCAGGGCTGATGCTATCATTAGGCCAACTAGGCAGCCGCCTAAGGCGTTGACCTCAGAGGGGTGCAGTGTAGAGTGTCAATGTATTAAGAGTGTGAGAAACCAGAATAATGAGTAGAAATATGAGGGGGGGAAACCAGTTCATTGTTTTCAACACTAACAATACTGTTAAACTTAATTCAATTTGTATCGCAGTGCTCTCATATATTTTTATTTCCTTTTATTTAAGGATCTTTCTTACACTTCCAGTATCAGTGGCAAGTGGTGAACGTAGTTTCTCAAAGCTCAAACTTATAAAAACTTACTTACGCTCAACAGTGTTGCAAAAGAGACTAGTTGGCTTGGCAACTATATCAGTTGAACATGGACAGGCATCAGCACTTGATCTGATTGAATTGGTGACAAAATTTGCAAAGGAAAAGGCATGCAAAGTGAGATGTTGATGTGCTGTTGAGTTTGTGTTGCCCTTGGTGGAGGTATGCGCTTTACTGAGTGCCCTTCTAGTTCAAAATGATTTGTGTGCCAAAATATTTTCTTTGGTATTTGAGAAAGAGAATCAAAAATTGATGTATTACCTATTCTTGCAATTTAAAATACATCTAACCATTTCAAGTTTTGTATTTTTCATTTTTTCTACAAAACATCTGTTTTTGAAAATCGAAGTTGAAATTTTGGGGGTGGGAGTGCAAGTACTTAGCCTTGCCTACGGCACAAAACAGTCTGGCACCGGCCCTGGGAGAGAGGATGAGGTTTTGCATATTTGGAGGTCAGGCATGCAGTATTAGGAGATGGAGCTTGACAGGAATAAGTGAAGGCGAAGTCAATCTGACTACTGGCAGCAGTGAAGAGATGGCATGAAATGGCACCACAGAAGGGGAGCTGTGTTAGGCACTCAGCCCTAAGGAGAGGCCAATTCCTTGGATGATAGGCATTAGGCACAGGCAGGCTAAAAGCCAGCAATCTGATAGTGCAGAGGAAGATGGGGGTGTATGTACATAAAAACCAGTGGTAGCTGTGCTGAGCAGTGATGGCAACTGCTGTGGCAGAGGGAAGGAAGATGGTAGAGATGGTGGTGGCTGTAAACCTGCTCTGAGTTTTAGAGATTCCAAGTAAGACTGCAATGATCTAAACATGTTTAGATTCAGGGTCATGTCCAAAGTCATATGTACAGCTTGAGCTGATAAGCCTACAGGCTTTCTTGTGCTTTTAGGAGGATCCTACTTTAGACACTGCTTGCTAGGAGGTGACAGCTGGGAACAAGACCACAAGATAAGGGGAGCGCTCTTCCCCCCCCCCCCCCCCGTCAAAGTGGACTTCAGAGTTCAGTTTCATGAGAGATACTTTATGTTTCAAAATGCTTCTTGCCTTTTATGCCTTAGTGGTTACTGGTCAGAACAGAAAGATCACACTCAACAAGAACAGTTCTGGGATGTGAACATCCATTGTAGGTTGCAGCTGGTTGCACCTGGGAGATTTTTCATTTCATTTCATTCATTGTTACATTTATATACCGCCTTTCATTAAAAACAATCACAAGGCGGTTCAATATCATGGTTGGTGTGGCCTGGAAGCCAGCAGATGGCTGCACAAGGGGCCAAGCATGCAGAGATACAGCTCAGACAAAGAGCAGACCAGAGGCAGCCATTTTTTAGGGCTAGGTGGGGCCTGATAGGCTCCTTGTGTCACTTGATCCCTCCTGGGCTGGAGGTAGTAAAGAGCCCTGAGCCCCATACCCCAGCACCTTCTGGGGTTGATGGGAGACAATCCAAGATCAGTGCTGAGAGAGAGTCTTCCCTTCCTGTTTTTTGAGTGATGTCTGTGATACATTCTGGGATGAACACAATAGTAGCATTCTTTTCATACATCCTGGGTGGCAAATATTCTGCTTTTACCACTGTCTTGGCCTTAGGCAACATTTTATAAAGCAGCAATTCTTCAATAGTCAGAACTCATCACTAGGTCATTACAACCCTTGAAGTGGGTTACCCAGTGCTTTCAGGGTGTGTCGACATGAAGAAATATAGGCAAATTAATAACTCACCATAATGTATGCAATCTCTTGATAAACTGGTTGACTGTGTTGCAGTGGCTCAGCAGCACAAGTTGCTGGTGCCAAGTTGTGAAGATCAGGCTGTTTTTTGTTCTTGTTTTTTTTAAAATAAACAAACTCCAATGATAAATCACTCAGAGAGAGGCACTGAACTAAGCCCAAATGAAGAGAGACACAGACACCTTTACCAAATGAAGGTACGGAACAGAATGTTAGAATTCAGCCATGTGGGTGCAGGTAACTCGGATCCTATTTTCCCATAAGAAACAATAAGGTCATTCTCACAACCAATACTGGGGTAGAGAAGGCTGGTGAGCAGGGTGGGGAGGCAGGGTTCAACCTGTCAGGTGGGCGCTCTAGGCACCCATCTCTGTGTCTCCTTAGGCGGTGTGCTCAGCCTTGCCCCCTTCTTCCTTCCCAGTCCCTTCCTGGCTCTTTCTCACTTTTCCATGGATGGAAGGGAAGGGAGGGAGGCAACTGGCCAGCTTGCCTCCATCCCCTCTTCCTTCTGGAGAACAGTTAGACAAGGGAAATAAGGAAGGCAGAAGGAAGTGGTACTTGAGCTAGGAACAGGCTGGGCTCTTTCCCTCTCACTGTCACAGCACAGCAGCTGAGCCTGGAGGGGGAGTTGGAGGAGGAGTGATGGAAGCAGCAGTAGTGGCAGTGGAGGGAGCATCTTGGAACGGGCAAATCAGCCAACCCCGCCATGCCACCAGGACTACCAGTCTCGACAACAATGTGAGGCTCAGCCGAGCCACCACTGTCATTTCCTCCTCCTCCTCCTCTTCCTCCTCCTCCTCCAGCCCATGGACTAGCAGCTATGGAGCTCCCACCTCATATGGCAAGTGTTGGAATGTAGAAACACAACTGTAAAGCTGAAACAAAGAGGTTATTCATTCATTCATTCATTCATTCATTCAACACATTGATAAACCACCCACTGCCAAAGTCTCTAGGCAGTTTGCAACAAAAAAAAAACCAAGCAATAATTTAACATATTTAAAACATATATAAAATCTGAAGTTATAACAATCAATACAATTCAACTAAGAAACTACAACTAAAAAGCTTGTCTTCAGTTGATTCCTAAAAGCCATCAGGGATGGAGCAGCTCTAATCTCAGCAGGAAGTGTGTTACACAGCCCTGGAACAGAGAAGACTCATCTTTGAGTTGCCACCAGACAACTCAACTGAGGTGCAGGTGCAGCCCATGAACGCACCTCCGGGGGGGCAGTTTCTTTAAGTGTAAACAGAGCCAGTGCTCCGTGCCACCCAGCAGCCCCCGCAGTGGGGAATCACCTCCGCTACTTACCTGGCTCCCATGGAGGTGAGCCCCCGTCAGCAGCCAGGTGAGTGGCAGAGGCGATTCTCTGCCGCGGGGGCTGCTGGGCGGTATGGAGCACCGGCTCCGTTTACACTTAAAGATGCCACTCACCACCACCCCGGAGGCAGGTTCATGGGCCACGCCTACTGAGGTGGCACCCTCAGCCCAACCTTAGGGATCTCAAACTGGTTCGCCATTGAACTTGGCCAGCTCGACGACTTGCCCCTGGCTCGCCCTTGAGCCAAACTAGAGCTCAAGCCAAACCACACTCCCCGAGCCAGTCTGGGAGTGCTAATGAATTTTTTTAAATTATTTTTTAGAAACTCACCACCTCCAGGGGGCACTGCCGTGGCTACAGGAGGCTCTGTGGCAGTTACCCCTCCCTCTCCCAACCTCCTCCCCGGTCCCTAATCAGCCCGGTTTGGGCAGTTTTAGTCCGTTTTCAACCTGTTCTAGGCCTCTTAGCACTGGTGGCAGCCATTTTGGAGGCCACCATGCAAGCACATTGGCCATCTGCATGACCCCCCCTCCAAAATGGCCATGAAGAAGCCTGGAACAGGCCAAAATGAACTAAACGCCTGATCTGGGCCTATTGGAGACCGGGGGTGGGGAGGTCTGCGAGAGGGGGAGCTGCCAGAGGACACCCCCTTGTAGCCATGGCAGTGACCCCCAGAAACGATGAGTTTATTTTAAAAAAAATTCATCAGAACCCCTGGACTGGCTCAAATTTGAGCTGAACCAGAGGGTCTGTTCGGGCGAGCAAAACTGTACAAGCCCAGTTCCATTCAAGTCCAGTTCAGACTCAAACTGAACCAGGCATACCGGTTTCATCATGTACATCCCTAACAAACCTCTCCTGAAGATCTTAATAGGTGGCAGGGTTCATAATGAAGAAGGCGTTCTCTTAACTACCTTAGGCCCAAGCAGTTAAGGTAAGCTTTATAGGTAATAACCTGCACTTTGTATTTTGTCTAGAAACCTATTGGCAGCCAGTATAGTTCTTTCAAAAAAGGAGTGGTATGGTTTCCTCGGGACAACCCAGAGACCAAACTGGCAGCAGCATGCTGCACCAATTGCAGTTTCTGAACTACATACAAAGGCAGCCCCACATAGAGTGCATTGCATTTACCAGCATCAAGTGCTATTCATCTTAACTCAGAGCATCTTAAGTTGAGGACAGCCTGTAATTCTACATAATTACTTCAGCATGTATTGAACTCATGCCCTTTAATCCTTACTGAACACTTTGCTTCAGAATCTCAAGAATGCATATGCTATGAGGGAAACCCAGAAATGATGCACAAACAGCATTCAAATGGAAATTCATGGCCATACTGTACCAATTCACCCTGGAAAACCGGTCTTCTTATCTCTGCTGATGCTGACATGCTGGATATATTCCAGCAGCCCCGGGTCTCCTAAACCTAGAAGCATTTAGCACAGCATTTTTTATTCTAAACTGTAAACATCTATGCTAAACAGAAACCCAGTTTCAGTGATAAAAGTAATTTTGATTAAGTAATGCTGATTTTAAGTGTGTTTTTCTGAAAATGCCAGAGCAAATAGGGAGAGGCACTTATCATTAACATGATAAGAGGGAAAAACTCTTTAGGAATGCAGATATAGCTCTTTAGAAATGCAAATCAAGCTGGCTTGCCTAGCTGCAAGAAGAAAACTCTTTAAGTTCTAGTGACAAAAGTAAAACCTCTGTGTTTGATTGCTCAAGTTGACTTTTTTGAACAATACTAGTCTGCTTGCTTAAGGTTTTCACTGGTTAAAACACTACGCATGTGTTGGGAAAAAGGGAAGAAATCTGTTAGAAATCCCTGCCGCCCTTGCCCCCGTCATTGCCTGGAAGTCTCGGTAATACGATCACACATGTGTGCGTCACAGCACGCGCACCTGCCGCCGCCATGCGCGTGCGCCGCCTACATCACACGCAGCGTGCGTGTGACGTAGGCAGCGCGCACATGCACGGCGGCGGCAGGTGCGCATGCTGTGATGCACACATGCGTGATCGTATTACCGAGACTTCCAGGCAACGACGGGGGCAGGGGCGGCAGGGAGGAACGCTGCCGCCCCAGAAACATGGTTCCTAAATGCAGCGCTGGAGGGGGAAGAGCGGCGGGAGAGGTAAGTTCTACCCCCCGCCCTTAAAGGTAGACCCCCCCCAGTGCCGGACCGCCGGACCGGTCCAGTTCCGAACCGGTTCGGAGGCCTCCAACATGGCCTCCAAACCGGTTCGTGCACATCCCTACTGTAAAGTAGGTTAGGCTGAGAGAGAAGTGACTGGCCCAGAGTCACCCAGCAAGTATCATGGCTGAATGGGGATTTGAACTCGGGTCTCCCCGGTCCTAGTCCAGCACTCTAACCACTACACCACACTGGCTCAAGATAACTCTCACTGCATGTAGATTTGTACCCTTTTTCACTTGATGTAAACTTGGCCTGAATAAGCTTGAAGAATTATAATATGTATGGGTGCATAAAGGGAAGGCTACTTCTCCTCCTCCTCCTTCTCCTCCTCCTCGACATATGTCTGATTAGACCAAGCTCCCTTCCACCCTCACATTTCTCCTTTTGCTGTGTCTGACAGGTCAATGGAAATTATAACCTTTTGAGATATTTTTAGTGCTCTCCTTACCTGTGCACTTCTGCTGCACCTGGGCTAGATAAAGAAATTTCCCCTCCAAGCTCTCAGACCACTTTTATGACCCTGCAAGTAATGGGTAATTAGATTACTTTCATGTGTCTTCAGACACTCCTAAGTAATAATCTGGGGTAACTCCACTGATTTCAATAGGATGTTCCAGTTCCGTGAGCATCTCTGTGACCATCACCATATGCTCCTCTTCATCTGGATCAGGACTGAAGTCATATCAGTCTGTCATATATATAGTCATATATATTCATTGCATTAAATGAAGTCAAATCAGTTACATTTAATGGACGAAACTTTAATGTGCTGCAGATACCAAAGAGTCTACAGCCTACCCTCAGACTCAGGACACGTGAATCAGATTCAGGACACATGAAAATAAAAAAATCAAAGATAGATTTCAGTATCATCTACTGAGACTGTTTCACAGAATTTGGAGGGAAATATATTTTCATTAAAATAAGGCTACAACTTTTAATTAATTAACCAGATTTTGGTCAACTAAAAGGATGCTCCCAATTAATCAAGCACCAGTTGTGTTTTAATTTTTTAACACACATGCAGTCATCAAAACTGCAGGGGCAAGCACCAGCTTCAACTAGGCATTCCCTCTTTTCTCTCAGAAACATGAGGAATACTTCCTTGCTACAACATGTGCGCATCATCTTAAAAAGTATGCTTCTTGCTGCAGAAGTACTGTTTTTGTCCATATAGCAATGCATGAAAATGTAATCAGCTGACTAAAACTGGCATGCTTAATGGTTAAGATTTCTTTAGTTGGGTGACATCCTTGTTTAAAGAAATCAAAACATAGAGCATTTCAGACCGAAACCAGAATTGCTCCATTTCTAGACAAGTAAAGTCCAAATACATAAAATACATAACCTCAAGACCCTCCTGGTCTCTCAGGCTTTTAATTAGAATTAATTTTAATATTTTTTAAAACTTGCTTTAATAATTTTATTCTGTTGTTTTTATTGTCATGTATTTTAATTTGTGACTTTTAAATATTTTAAATTTTGTACACTGCCTAGAGATATACATATCAGGTAGTATAAAAATATGATAAATAAATAAATAAATAAATAAATAAATAAATAAATAAATGTTCAAAAATATGTACATATTTGAATATAATAAACATGTAGATGATGATAGGAGTAGGATCCATTCATTTCCTCTGCCCCCACTCTCCACTTTTTGATTTTGATCTGCATCACAGCACAGAGCATATGCATATACAAAAAGTACAGAATACCACTTTACCCCATCCATGTGTTACTTATAACCAGATGTGTTGCATAATTGCCATGGGCAAAACAGGCCAGTATCTGATTTCTAACCCATATTTGTCAAATATAGCATTCCACCGACAGTAATTTTTAGTTCTGCTGGTCTAGGTAGTTCTTTCAGAACTGACTAAAAGACAGAGCTAATTCTTTTTCCTATGTTAGTTGTTCCCCAGTTGTAGACCACAAAGACACAATAACTGGTTAGTCACGGGCACATGGAACAGTGTTATCTATCTTGAACTGAATACTGCTGGAGGGAGGAGAAGAGATGGAATTGCTATTGTTCAAATAGCACATCTTTCTTCTGCTCTGAGGCTAGCACAAGGATAGGAAGCAAGTCCATGTCTCAGGAATTTTAGTTACAGGAGATCCAAAATGGCAACCATGGTCCACAGTGTTCCCTCTAACAGGGATTCCCAGATGTTGTTGACTACAACTCCCAGAATCCTCAACTGAATTGGCTTTTGCTTGGGGATTATGGGAGTTGTAGTCAACAACATCTGGGAATCCCTGTTAGAGGGAACACTGATGATCCATTCCCTTTGGAAACGGAATGCAATATGGAGCAGGTCATGGCTGAATACTTGATAATGTACAAGTGAAAAGATGAAACTAATATGGTGTAATGAGACAAACAAGATTCCATAAACGCCATGGTTCCAAAATGTTTTTGTACTAATTGGCCACTAATGGTGTCAGCCTTATTCTCATGGCACCATATTAGATTCATCTTTTCATTTGTACACCAGTATCCATTAATAAACCTGGTATCATCCACCCAGTCACATCCTCTCTCTACTTAGTTATTTGAGGCCCACAGTAATAGATAATTTCCATATCTATTCTCGGCCTAATGAAAACAAATCTTTTCTCCTATCTCCTTTCTGGGTGTTACCACCTTTACTGAATAAAATCCTTTGGGATGCAAATTAAGGTTCAGTTGTTCTGATGCAATACATTATTGACTTGGATTACAGAACTAGCTTGAATCTTTTCACTTTACCCATGCATGTTACTCTCCCAGTTTTTAAATTATTTATTTTTCATTTAAAACAAGGCAAAACAATTATATAAGCAATGTTTCATATTTAAAGTGTATATAAAAGCAATTCAACATTATTAATATCAAAAAGAACACACAAAATAATATTTTAAAAATAAATATTTCAAATAATAAATATTACCTTTAACTGCTCTCATAGTAAGAATTGTCAATCAAATAGACAATTCTTTTGTGATTATAATCTTTTGTGATTGTAATTTGTCATTAATTAAGATTTCCCATATTTTTTTAACTATTCTCTTATAGTTCTCTTATAGGTGGTCTACTCCCCCTGCCCTCAAATGGTGACAATTTTAAAATTTCCTGATATTAACACTATTGCCATCAATTCTTTCTGAAAACCTAAAGCTTTAATTTCTCTTAAGTCCTTATGTAAAACTATCTCTGGTTTATAAGGCACAACGCATCCCATTATGTCTTTGATATACTGTATTGCCAAACCCTTTGCCCAAATTGGTGTATGCAAGGACAAGACCACCCTATGTGATAATAAGTGCCTGAGAAGTCTTTGAAGGCTTTATGTGGGACAAACACAATGGCATTCTATACCACCACAATATTATCTCATAGGAAAGTTGTTTGATATTCAATAAAGTGAATTTTAGGGTAGGGATGTGCATGAACAGCTCATGCAGGTGCAGACGGGGCAAGGAGTGGTTCCTTTAAGAAACAGATAAGCAAGTCCTTACCTGTTCAGCTGCTGCCCCATCGCTTTTCCAGGCATGGTGCTCACTCTAGCAAAGGCCACACATGTCTGCAGTGATGTTCCCTGCAGCCTGCATGCATGCGCAGCAGCCTTGTGCATGCCAATGCCACATGTATAGGCTGCAGGGAACAGTGCTGCAGCTACACATGGCCCTCATTAGAGTGAGTGCCGCGCCTGAAAAGGCAGTGGGGAATCAGCGGAACAGGTAAGGACCTGCTTACCTGCTTCTTAAGGGAACCACTCCTGCCCCACCAAACCAGTTTGGCTGCGGATACCTGAGCTGGTTTGGTGCTTCCCAAAGGAGGCACCGAACCGGCTCATGCACATCTCTATTTTAGTTGGCCACTTGGCCATATTTGTGACTAATAGAATTCAACCAATGAGCAACCTACATCTCTTTCCCAATTAGTTATATACTTGTGCATCTTCCAATCCTCTTTCATAGTCACAAAATATTTATATATATTTGAAACAATACCCTTTATATAAGATGTCCCACTTATTAATTTTTTTACTTGGTTACTTCTTTCTGCATTCAAAATATTGATCTTGGACAGAAAGTGTTGAATTTCAAGATATTCAAACAAAGGTAGGCTTTAAATATCAATTGTATCCATTAAGCTATTCCTTGACTGCATGTATTTTCCTTGCACCAACAGATGGGAAACCAAAAAGGTTGCAGAACAGCTTTTAAAATGACGCCTGGGGAATAGCCAACAGGAGCTGGACAGTATCCGGTTTGGTAAATGCCATCCTGTAAGGTGCAAGGGTGTAAAAGATTCAGATAAAACAGAAGGGGAAAGAGCAGAATCACATAAAGAGCAGACAGGAGGCTGTGCTAGCTGGTCAAAGAGATCAAAGAGCCAAAAGAAAGACAGCACACACCAGGTAAAAGATTCAGCATATAGGTGCTTATATGCTAATGCCAGAAGCCTCCGAGCCAAGATGGGTGAGCTGGAGTTCTTGGTTGCTAACACAGAAATAGACATAGTGGGCATAACAGAAACATGGTGGAACAGTGAGAACCAGTAGGACACTGTTCTCCCTAGATATAAACTTTATAGAAAGGATTGGGAGGGGTGCCTTGGAGGTGGAGTAGCACTGTATGTTAGAGAAGGGATAGAATCTAACAAGCTAGAAAACCTAGGAGGACTGGAGTCCTCCACAGGAACCCTGTGGGTGACAATACAAGGCTTGAAAGGAAATGTGCTACTGGGGATGTGCTATTGTCCTCCGGATCAAAACGCTGACAGTGACTGGGAGTTGCAGAAGGAAATCAGGGAAGCGTCAAGGAGAGGCAGGACACTATACCAAAAAGGAGAAAAGGTATTACTAAGTGCAGGAGGATGCCAGCATGGCTAACAGGTAGAGTCAAGGAAGCCGTAAAGGAGAAGAAGACTTCCTTCCGAAATTGGAAGGCCTGCCCAAATGAGAATAGAAAGGAACACAAACTCTGGCAAAAGAAATGCAAGGTGACAAGAAGCGAGGCAAGAAGAGAGTCTGAGGAACATTTAGCTAAAAGCATCAACAGGAATAACAAAAACAACTTTAAATACATCAGAAGCAGGAAACCTGTCAGGGAGGCTGTTGGACAATTAGACAATGGGGGCATGAAAGGGAGTATTAAGGAGGATATGGAGGTTGCAGAGAAGCTAAATGAGTTCTTTGCATCAGTCTTCATGGCAGAGAATACTGAGCATATACCTGTTCTTGAACCAGACTGACTCAGATAGAAGGGACAAAAAAAAGTTGATGTTCTAAACTGTCTGGAAAAACTGAAGACTAGCAAATTGCCAGGGCCAGATGGCATCCATCCAAGAGCCCTTTAAAGAACTCAACTGTGAAATTGCCGACCTGCTTGCAAAAATATATAGCTTATCCCTACAATCAGGCTCTGTACTAGAGGACTGGAAAGTAGCAAATGTAACACTGATTTTCAAAAAGGGATCCAGGGGTGATCTGGGAAATTACAAGCCAGTTAGCTTAGAAGAACAGGCCCTGCTGGGGAAGAACCAGCTTGGCTTTTGCAAAGGTAAATCTTGCCTCAAGAACCTTTTGGAATTATCTGAGAGTGTAAACAAGTGTGTGGATAAAGGTGATCCAGTTGACATAGTATACCAGTACTTCCAAAAAACTTTTAACAATGTATTTATTTATTTATTTATTGTTAAATTTATATACCATCTTTCATTAAAAACAATCCCAAGGCGGTTTTTAAAAAATTATAAAACATAATAAAAATGACAGTTAAAAGTATTAAGCTAAAAATCTGACAACAAATCTGATTTAAAATATATAAAATACAAACATAAAAACTGTACACGGATAAAAACACACAGAAGCAGCAATAAAACAATCATGTAAAGGCCTGGATAAAAAGCCAAGATTTAACCAGCTTTCTAAAAACTGTGATGGAATCCGAGGAGTGAATGACCACTGGGAGAGCATTCCAAAGTCTGAGGGCAGCAACAGAGAAGGCCCTGTCCCAAGTGCACGACAACCGAGCCTCCTTCATTGTCGGCACCCAGAGCAGAGCCCCCTCAGATGACCTCGTCAAGCAGGCAGCAGCCCTTGGGAGCAGGCAGTCCCTCAGGTATCCCGGGCCCAAACTGTTAAGGGCTTTAAAGGTCAAAACCAGCACCTTGAATTGGACCCAGAAACACACTGGTAACCAGTGCAGCTCTTTCAAAATAGGTGTGATATGATCACATCAGGCAGCTCCAGATAGAACCCTAGCTTCTGCATTTTGTACAAGCTGCAGTTTCCGGATATTTCTCATCAAAGACTTTTGAGGAAACTTAGCAGTGATGGGATAAGAGGACAAGTACATGTGTGGATTGCTAACTGGTTAAAGGACAGGAAACAGAGAGTAGGTATAAACAGAGTTTTTGCAATGGAGGGAAGTAAGAAGTGGGGTCCCCCAGGAATCTATACTCAGAACATTGCTTTTTTATTTATTCATAAATGACCCAGAAGCTGGGGTAAGCAGTGAGGTGGCCAAATTCGCAGATGTGAACCAGTGGGACACTGTTATCCCTGGATATAAACTCTATAGAAGGACAGGGAGGAATGACTTGGAGGTGGAGTAGCACTGTATGTTAAAGAAGGGATAGAATCTAACAAGCTAAAAAAAACCTAGGTGTACTGAAGTCCTCCACAGAAACCCTGTGGGTGACAATACAAGGCCTGAAAGGGAACTTGCTACTGGGGACATGTTATCGCCCTCCAGATCAAAACGCTAACAGTGACTGGGAGTTGCAGCAGGAAATCAGGGAGGCGTCAAGGAGAGGCAGGCCTGTAATAATGGGTAACTTCAATTACCCACACACAGACTGGGTAAATTCACAGTCAGGTCATGACAAAGAGGTCAGATTTCTAGATGTGCTAAATGACTGTGCCCTAGAACAGTTGGTCTTGGAACCAACCAGAGAGAGGGCGACCTTGGACTTAATTCTGAGTGGCACCCAGGACCCGGTGCATGATGTCAGTGTCATCGATCCTTTAGGGAACAGTGACTATAATGCCATCAAATTCAGCATACACGCGGGGAGAGAATCACCAAGGAAGTCTAACACAGACATTTTGAATTTCAGAAGAGGAAACTTCTCCAAAAGGAGGCCTATGGTGAAAAGAAAGCTGAAAGAGAAAATCAGGAGAGTCACTTCGCTCCAGAGTGCATGGAGTTTACTCAAAACCACAATACTAGAAGCCCAGTTGGATTGTATACCCAAAAGGAGGAAAGGTACCACTAAGTCCAGGAGGATGCCAGCATGGCTAACGGGTACCGTCAAGGAAGCCATAAAAGGGAAGAAGACTTCCTTTGAAATTGGAAGGCCTGTCCAAATGAAGAGAACAGAAAGGAACACAAACTCTGGCAAAAGAAATGCAAGGTGACAATAAGGGAGGCAAAAAGAGAGTTTGAGGAACATTTAGCCAAAAGTATTAAGGGGAATAACAAAAAACTTCTTTAAATACATCAGAAGCAGGAAACCTTCCAGGGAGGCGGTTGGACCATTAGACAATGAGGGAGTGAAAAGGATTATTAAGGAGAATATGGAAGTTGCAGAGAAGCTCAATGAGTTCTTCGCGTCCGTCTTCACAGCAGAGGATACTGAGCATATACCTGTTCCTGAACCAGGCTTTTTAGGGATGGAGGCTAAAGAACTGAGTCAGAAAGAAGTGACAAGAGATGATGTTCTAAACTGTCTGGAAAAACTGAAAACTAACAAATCACCAGGGCTGGATGGCATCCATCCAAGAGTCCTCAAAGAACTCAAATGTGAAATTGCCAACCTCCTTGCTAAAATATATAACTTATCCCTGAAATCGGGCTCTGTACCAGAGGACTGGAGAGTAGCAAATGTAACACTGATTTTCAAAAAGGGATCTGGGGCGTTCTGGGAAATTACAGGCCGGTTAGCTTAACATCCGTTACAGGCAAATTGATGGAAAGCATCCTCAAGGTTAAAATTGTAAAGCACATAGAAGAACAGGCCCTGCTGGGAGTGAACCAGCATGGCTTCCGGAAAGGTAAATCTTTCCTCACCAACCTTTTGGACTTCTTTGAGAGTGTCAACAAGTTTGTGGATCAAGGTGATCCTGTTGACATGTTATACCTGGACTTCCAAAAAGCTTTTGACAAAGTTCCTCATCAAAGACTCCTGAGAAAACTTAGCGGTCATGGGATAAGGGGACAAGTACATGTGTGGATTGCTAACTAGTTGAAAGACAGGAAACAGAGGGTAGGTATACATGGAGAGTTTTCACAATGGAGGGAAATAAGAAGTGGGGTCCCCCCGGGAGCTGTACTGGGACCAGTGCTTTTTACTTTATTCATAAATGAGCTAGAAGCAGGGGTAAGCAGCAAGGTGGCCAAATTTGCAGATGAAATCCAAAATGGATTGTGAGGAGCTCCAAAAGGATTTCTCCAAACTGGGGGAGTGGGCGACAAAGTGGTAAACGCGGTTCAATGGTGGCAAGTGTAAGTGATGAAATTCTTCTCCCTCACAGGAAGCCTGTGGCTTCCAACAGCATCTGGTAGGCCACTGTGTGAAACAGGATGCTGAACTAGATGGGCCTTGGGCCTGATCCAGCAGGGCTGTTCTTATGATAGCAAACTATGTAGGGTAGTGAAATCCAAAACAGATTGTGAGGAGCTCCAAAAAGATCTCTACAAACTGGATAAGTGGGTGACAAAATGGCAAATATGGTTCAGTGTTGGCAAGTGTAAAGTGATGCACTTTGGGATGAAAAACCCCAGTTTCAAGTATACGTTGATGGGATCTGAGCTGTCAGAGACTGACCAGGAGAGGGATCTTGGGGTGGTGGTGGACAACTTGTTGAAAGTGTCAACTCAATGTGCAGCAGCTGTGAAAAAGGCCAATTCCATGCTAGGGATCATTAGGAAGGGATCATTAGGATTGAAAATAAAACTGCTAATATTATAATGCCCTTATACAAAACTATGGTGGGGACACACCTGGAGAACTGTGTACAATTCTGGTCACCACATCTAAAGAAAGACATTGTAGAACTGGAAAAGGTGCAGAAGAGGGCAACCAAGATGATCAGGGGCCTAGAGCACTTTCCTTATGAGGCAAGACTACAACACCTGGGACTTTTTAGTTTAGAAAAAAGATGACTGAGGGGAGACATGATAGAGGTCTATGAAATCATGCATAGTGTGGAGAAAGTGGATAGAGAGAAATTCTTCTCCCTCTCACATAACACTAGAACCATGAAATTGATTGCCAGGAAATTTAGGACCAACCAACGGAAGTACTTTTTCACACAACGCATCATCAACTTGTGAAATTCTCTGCCACAAGATGTGGTGACAGCCAACAACCTGGATGGCTTTAAGAGGAGTTTGGATAACTTCATGGAGGAGAGGTCTATCAATTGCTACTAGTCTGAGGGCTATAGGCCACCTCCAGCCTCAGAGGCTGGATGCCTCTGGATACCAGTTGCAGGGGACTAACAGCAGGAGAGAGGGCATGCCCTCAACTCCTGCCTGTAGGCTCTCAGTGGCATCTGGTGAGCCACCGTGTGAAACAGGGTGCTGGGCTGGATGGGCAATGGGCCTGATCCAGCAGGGCTGTTCTTATGTTCTTATTACATAATGAGTTTACTCTTCACAATTTGAATATCAATGGGTCTGGATCTGGTTGAACAAAATACTGTCTCAGAATCATTGATGCTGGAGACGATCTCAGAGTAATTTCTACCATCCATTTACCCCACACAGATAATGTAGATGCCAGAAATTGGTTAGTTATTGATCTTAAACATCTCCTATGCTTATTTTGTCACAGACATTCTTTCAGTGTGTAGGCAAGCAACTCACAAGATTCTACCAAGTCGCCCACGAGGACTTTTTGTTTTCGTTCACAAACCTTATGGTGTAATTGATAAACATCATAATATAGTTGTAAATCTGGCAAACCTAAACTACTTCTATCTGATGATCTCACAGTACTTGCACTAATTCTTGCTTGTTTACTCCCCAAACATCTCCCCTCCCCCTTTTTTGCCACCCAGAAATCTGAATCTTAGGAATAACTAATGGTAACATTTGAATTTTGAAACACAAAAAGTATATAAAGCAATGTTATAATTTTAATAGCCCATGTCCTCACATAACACATTTAAAGCTGACAATGAAACAGTTGTTTATTTTTAAAAGAAGTTTTTAAAATAATAATCCTTTATTAAATGTTTCTGTAGAAACTGAAATCCTTACTCCCATAATTTTTCAGCTTTGTTTTGATTCTTTAATGTATATTTGGATTTAATTTCTTTTACAACATTTTGCATCAAGTTTGTACATAAATTTCTGACTAGGAAAATTTGTTTTAAAAACCAAACACATTTTACATTTATTCATATATTCATTTGAACTGTGGTATGCTTTGAAAAAAAAATCCATTGTAAGGTTATTCCTAGGTAAACAGTACCTTGCTGCTCACAGCTAATCATTAGTCAATGTATTTCATCTTGCATGTGTTTGAAATGTCAAATATTTCATTTAAGCATTGTTTTTATTTTAGTCTGTTGGTTGGCTTGCACATTATTTTATTACCACTGCTTTAATGTCTCAAGTTTCATTTTCCATTAATTATTTATTCCAACTTTGCCTCCACATACACTGATAACATGTACATTCCACATCATGAGGAGCATTTGGCTTACATAGGTACTTCCCATGCCAACATCAATAGCCCTTTCCCCAGACTGTAATATATCTTTAAAAGGCTAAGTTGAAGACAGATCATCCTGGAGAGAATCTATCTATGTGGTCGCTAAGAGCCAACGCTGACTTGACAGCACTTAATCAATCAACTGACTATGGGGGGTCAGGACCCAAGAGATGGTGTAGAACTGGATGGGGTCACACTCCCCATGAAAGATCAGGTGCATATCTTGGGAGTGCTTCTGGATCCAAAACTCTCTCTGGTTTCTCAGGTTGAGGCAGTGGCCAGGAGCGCTTTTAATCAGCTTTGGCTGATAAGTCAGCTACAGTCAACCACAGCAGTTTATCAAGCTAAGTGGCAAAACAGCACTTCAGTTCTTTCCAAAGTACTGAACCAAGACAGGGTGCAACTCATCCTAGAGCGTATCCATCAGCCATGATGCTAGCTGGGTGACTCTGGGCCAGTCACTTCTCTCTCAGCCTAACCTACTTCACTGGGTTGTTGTGAGGAGAAACTCAAGTATGTAGTACACCGCTCTGGGCTCCTTGGAGGAAGAGCGGGATATAAATGTTTTTAAAAAATAAATTATCAGACTCCTGTTGAAATAGGAAGCTGATCTTGTGTTGAAGTAAATATACTGTGGTATTCTGCTCTAAATAATCAGTCTGATCACATTCTCAGAATTAACAATTAATACAGACAGTTAATTAACATCTAACACAAGAAGAAAATGTACTTGAGAGCTGCACCCCAGCTCTTCAGTTCCCTAACAGGATACCATAGAGAGAGAGTACTTTGTAACATCTGCCCAGGTAGCTTAAAGAATTACAATCTGTGGCATTAGCTGGAAGGCTAGCCAGAAGCCCTCCCTGTTAAGGAAGCTGTGGTGTTGCTTATCCCAAGTTCTTTCAGTGCCTAGAATTCTTTTCACAATAATACTAGCATCTTGGTTTTGTTTCCTCAGCTTCTCCAACACTGTACTTGAAAATAACCTGAAAGAAGGGAATTCTGTTTTTCTTCTGATTCCCACCATTTCAACTAGAAAACCTGCAGAACCCTCAGGGACATATATTTTTTTTAGCACTTCAAAGAGATGGGGAAATTCACAAAATCACACACACACAGTGTGAGCACCCACACCACTTTCCTTTGGAACACAGCAAATGTATGCATACTCCCTTTGCTGCATGTGCACATCATAAATCAGAATGCCAGCCACTGACAGAAGTTGGCAGCTGTTGCTGTCTAAGCAAGGTATTTCCTCTTTGAGAATTTCATCTTTGAGAAGTGCGCGCACTTTCTCTCTGCCTCTCCACCCCACAACACGCAATTTCTCTCTCTGTGTTTTCTCCAGGGTCCACAGAGCTTGCCAGCTGGATAGAACATGCTACAAAATGAGGGCATTCTCAGCTGAAGGCTCCTCCAGTGAAATGTGAAAACAATGTCCACAAATTAGTAGGTGGCACCAACCATCAAATGCCTACTGTGGTATTTTGCTCCTTATTAATGTATTTAAAGCCATGAGGTGAAACCAAACTCAAGAAAGACTGTATGATGGACTCTCCTGCTGCCATTTCCTCTTGCTTATATAACCCAATTATATAATCAGGCTTAGGCAATGGCTGCCTCAACTTTTAATTGTAAGTCTAATGTTACAAAGTGTAATTAAGCATCATTCTATTATTTGCGACAGAAGCTCTAACACAGCTATGGAATAAAGCTTCGAGTAACGATTTGAGTAAATACTTTTTGGGTTGGCCAGCCACCCTGGAGCTGTGCTAAATCCAAAGGGTGTGTGTGTGGATATACAACTTCCTGTTCCAGTGCACAGAGGGACAGCAACTGTTAGACACCTCAAAACTATGGTGATAACATAGGGGTATATACCATCTAACAAGATGGAGTCCTATTAAGTGATCTTACCTGTCAAGAAAATGTACCTGCACAGGCAGAAGATTTCTTCACCCAGTGCTAGTTGAGGTGATATAATGGAAAAATAGCAGGTGCTTTACTCTTCCACTATGACAAATTCATCAGTTGCTTGGTAGTTGATAATATTTGGCCAAGCGAAAGTACTACTTATTAAAAATAAGGGTTTCCCCTTCAAGCTTGAGAAGCCATTGAAACTGGTAAGAGAAGAGGCAGATTGTTGTGCAAGAGTGTAGGCTTTTGACCTATGTAATACGTGTGCTTGCAACCTGATAGGCTGAATGAGACTTTTTTCCCAGCTATTTCGAAGAGAAAGGGGAAAACCCATATCTGTTTTTAGAGAAATGTGACACCTGACATTATTTCTAGCTGTCCAAATACTTCTTCCTTAGCATGCCCCTGCCACTCACCCTTTTGAATGAAGTCTCTGGGATTGTATTTTGTAAATCAACATAGAGTGAATTGACATTGCAAATATTTATGTATTTATCTTATTTACTACATTTATATCCTGCTCTTCCTCCTAGCAGCCCAGATTGGTATATCTGTTTTATACCCGTTTAATTTTCATGGATGCTTTCAAAGAATCCTGTTATTTGGCAGGGAGTGCTGAAAATTATCAGTTAAAGATCCCAATTGCCCCCCTCATAAGTTCCCTGCAGAGAGGGAATAACTACTAAACCATATTAAGTGTGGGGTACAACAGGGATAACTGTCCTGCCCCCAACTCGATGGCTAACAGCAACTTTGGGGGCAGGGAATTGAATTCAGTCAGGGAAAGGGCTGGAGAGGAAAGCGTTAAAAACTCTTCCCCAATGTCATATTGCCTCAATCCAATTGGAAGCCATTATTAATGAAAGGGAATGGCATCAAGAGATCCTATCATGGGTCTCCTTTATTTTGTGTCATCTGGCCCTTCAGTACATATATCCTCCAGTATTTATCAGATTTATAAATCATCAGAAAATTATTTATCAGGAAAGTATAGTGGGGTATGATGGCAAACATCATAAGCCGCCCAGTTTTCCAGCAGCTGGAACAAAGAATGGATATCAAGACGAAGTACGGTCCTTCCATGCATGAATACATTAAGAGAGTCCAAATTACCAAATATAATAGAACTAGTTGACCTGGCGCAGAGCATCTGTGCCTCTAGTCCTCCCTGTCTCTCCTCCCCGCCTTCAGCCCCAGTCCATTCTCCCCCTCCCAGTCTGCTTTCCCTTTCCTCCCCACCCACTGGCTTGTCCGGCACTTTTCTTTCCTGCCCGCAGGCCTGGCCGGTACTTTCCCTCCCTGGCCAGCCCAGCGGGCACTTTCCCAGCGGTGGCTCTCTCCCTCGCCACCGGCTGGCCCAGCCGGTGCTTTCCCTCACTGCCCATGGCCGCCAGTGGCGTACGCGTGGCTATCTCACAGCTTCTTGCGAACTCTCGCAAGGGCTACCACACATAGGATTAGCCATGGGTATGCCTTAGAGAATTAAATATATAGATATGTGAACAATTCTGATGATCTTGTAACCACGATGAACAATTTTGGCTCTCTAGCTATTGTGGGACTACAGCTCCCATCATCTCCGAGGCACGGTGACCAATAGTCAGGGGTGATTGGAGTTGTAGTCCCACAACAGTTAGAGGGCCTCAATGACCTTCCTTGATTTAAGTGCCCTGAAGAATTCACCCGTATCATATTCGCCTAAAATAAAACAACTGTCATTACTGCTGTGAGTTCTTGTGCATTTACTATGTGTGTATCAGCCCAAGTGGCTTATAGAGCAACAGTAGAAAGCCTGCAATCCAGCACTCTTGCTAGGTTATGCTGCTGCTTCTTTTTAAAGAAAAATTCAGAACTGTGCAATGGTATGTGAGAGTAGTTTGTGTATGCAGTGTGTACCACTACAACATAGGAAGCTGCCTTCAACCTAATCAGAACATTGGTCCATCTAGAAGGGATGTGCAAAATATTTTGAGCTTCAAACATTTCGAGCTCACAGTGAGACATTTCAAGTGTTTCGAGCTCAAAACAAAACTCCCTTCAAATAAAGGGCCTGTTTCAAGCTCAAAACAAAACAACCCTGCTTCAACTCAAGACCTGTTGAGGATTTCAAGTGCCATTTTAGAGGGCTATTTTTCCAGGGAGAGCTGGTCTACTGATTGGGGTCAGCAGGGAGACCAGGCCTCCGCTCTGGACTTGGCGCATCAGCCCGCCTTTTTACAAGCAGCCAAGCTCAGGCTCAGCTGCCTTAGCCTGCGCGCTTTCCAGACTAGCTGCAGGAACAGCAGCAAAATGCCTCCGTTCAGGCAAGTCGCATCTGGGACGTAAACAGCAGGGGGAGCAGCCCCGCAGCAACTAACAACCCAAAAAACCAGCAACTTTTCCACACCGGATATACAACATCCTTGCTGTACTACATCACAGCTATTAAATTCGCAACAATGCATTGGCAATGTGAACGGCACCCTGCTGTCCGCATAGGGACTGCAGTGTCAGGACACAGGAAGTGTGGAAGCACACTTCCGAGAGATGTCTTCCTGACGCCATTGTAGGGTCTAGTCTGGAAAGCACTCTGGTCTTGGCTGCTGGTGAGAACAACCTCATTGTCTAGAAAGAAAGAAAACAGGTTGACTATTTTAAAATCCCATAAAGATGGATTACAATTTAGGGTTAGAACCATGTAAGCCTGTCTGTGGTGGTTTATTTTTAAGAGTGAGAAGACAGAAGAGACCTCTTTTGTAGTGCCTTAAAGACGATCTAATCTTATTTTAAGAGAAGGATCCTTTGTAGACGGCAGTCCACTGTGTCAGATGCTGAAATGGAGACAATAACAGCAAGCATATAAGGGCCGCTAACACAGTGAATTGCTGTCTACAATATGCATGCTCCTAAAATAGTGTGTTAGTATTTAAGAAGCAACAAAGAGGTAGTCTTTTCTTTTTTGATAAACAAGGAAGAGCAGCCACAGAAGAATCTTGTTGAGGAAGCTGCTGATATAGGAGGGGTTGGGTTGGGTGGAAGTTTCTCTGCATTTATAACATCCACATGCATGTATGGCTATTGTTCAGAAGAGCAGGTCTTGGGCCTATGCAACACGTGAGCTTGCACAAGGCAGGATATAAATATCCTTGGACTGCCACTTCGTTTGTACATCCTTAGAAGAGACTATAAGCCAGCCCTATGTTTTATAGCATTAAATAATAACTCATCACAATGTCCATGGTGCACCATCTGTACCATCTCAAAGGGCTGGGCAAGCATTTAATTATCCTTCCCAGCACAGTGGAACATGATAATGCTTTGGAGCCTCCATTTCACAGATGCAGAAACTGAGAGAGAGGTCAGATGAATTCTTCTCAGGCCGCATATCTTTCATACCTTTCATAGGTATGCTGGCACCAGGTTTGCATGCTATAAGCAAATGGTACACCACATGTGAGACAGGTTTCCTTGAGAGTGCCAGCAATTGCACAGGAAGCAAAAGGTTTTTGCTTGCCCCCTCATAGGAACATAGGAAGCTGACTTATACCGAGTCAGACTATTGGTCTATCTAGCCTAGTATTGTCTACCCAGACTGGCAGAGGCTTCTCCAAGTTTGCAGGCAGGAATCTCTCTTAGCCATATCTTAGAGATGCCAGGGAGGAAACCTGGAACCTTTTGCATGCACACATGAAGATGCTCTTCCCAGAGTGGCCCCATCCCCGAAGGGGAATATCTTACAGTGCTCACACATGTAGTTTCCCATTCAAATGCAAGCCAGGGTGGACCCTGCTTAGCAAAGGAGACAATTCATGCTTGCCGACACAAGACTAGCTCTCCTCCCACAGACCAGCTCTCTTCTCACACTCCCATATCTCCCTCATGCTATGCCCAATACATCCCTTTGAGTCAGGGTGTATTCATACACAGATGACCAAAGCAGGCTGTAAGGCTGTGCTTCCCAACCAACCACCCTTTATCAATTTCTAATATTTGTTGCTTTGAAGCACATTGAAGCTGAAATCCTACATACACTTATGAGGAAATATTCCACTCAGGTTTGAGTACAATAAACAACTAATCAACCAATCAATCATCTTTATTACAGTCAAAGACCAGCACAGGTTATAATACAGAAAAACATATAATCCTGAGGCAATATAACCATATTGGAAATTACTATTAAAAAGATTATTATGAAAAAGTTACATATATTACTAAAACTTAATACACTATATTTAAACTATAAGATTATTATTTATGTTATACAACTCTAGTAGGAGGACTAATGAAATAAGGATCTATTTATGAATGTAAGAAACATCTAAGAAATACAAAATATTTACAATATACTATAAAATAAAAACAGGGCAGCTAAAATATAGAATAAAACAGCTAATTAAAATAGTTTATAAAATACAACCCTAGTGGAGTATATAAAATACAACTCTATTGCAAAAAGGTATGAGATATTTAGAAAGGTACAATAAGGTAAAAGGTGAAATAAAATAACTAACTAAAATAGGGTGATCTAGTAAACTAGTCAGTAGTTAAAATCAGCCACACAGGTTATGGGCTGGCAGTCAGGGTCCGACAGATCTTGCACGCAGCCGTGTAGAACCTAGCAGATGTGAAAATCCGCTTTTCATCCGAGAGTAGCATCTTAGTGTAGACTTGGCTGGGGTGACCAGGGTAGCTGAGAAGTAGAGGGAATATGAGTTTATCTCAGCTATCTTGATAAAAGGGGCAAGAAAGAAGTACATGCTCAGTGGTTTCCACCTCCCCAGAGTCACAGGGGCAAAGCCCTTTTCATTTGAGTAAACCTTTGATTGGCAGCAAAGAGATTCTCAATAATGGAATCTTTTCCCTATACTTCCTTTTCAGCTTCTTCTTCTCAGCTGCCCAGGCCTAAGAAAAACGTGAAGGCTGTCGTGTGCTGTGCCTCTTTTGGGGTCAATAATTGGGTCCTCAGAGCTTCAATATCAAGAAGGGATGAGGGCTCCTCTCGCTCCACCTATACATGAAGGAAATTATATCTCCCAGTCAGATGCGTATCTAGGGAAAATAGCGCCTAGGGCAAGCACTGAAATTGCGCCCCCTGTCCAAATATCTGACACCCATCTTTCAGATAACTTTACCATAATATCAGCTGAAAAATACAAGTCAAGCTCCTTTATCTTTTAATATTTCGAAAACCATTTAGCAGTGGACGTAGCCAGACCAAAAAAAAAATGCTGGAAAACTACAAATTTTGGTATGCTGGGGCTCATGAAATACCCAAATACTATGTGGAGGTGTACTTGGAAAACTAAACAGAAGCGCCTGTCTAATTCTCTACTATGCATTGTAGCATCACTATTACATAGGGTTTTTTAAAAAAATGAGAATTTGACTTTTCCCAGATACTCTTGAAAATAATTAAAGAATATGCAGAGTAAACTGTGTCACTACTTGGAATATATTCTAGTCTTTCAGAAAGACAGTTAAAATGAGAGAAAGAGAGCAAGAAACTCCCATGGGCCTTAATAGTAAGGATTTCACACTGATTCAAAGACAAACTCACCATTAATAGCCATATTATTAAGATATCACATTTAACTCACTTATCACAAGAAGCAAAGAAAGAGCAAATGAATACAATCCTAGCTCATAAGCTTCAGCTCAGTATTCACAAGCCCTGATTCTCTGTACATAGTGCCAAACTGAATATGTGTACAGTGACTTATATTATATTAAATTTAAAAAAAATTACCTGTAGCCCCTTTGGGGGGCTTCCTAAAGGCCGGGGGGGGGGGTCTGCAAAGGTTCCCCCTCCCCCCGCTGGCCTCTTAATTCACCGCCACAGCCTGTCCCGGGCTGATATTTGGGCCTGTTCAGGCCTGAAAGATTGGCGTGGTGGCCATTTTGGAGGCTGCCACGCATGCTCAAATAGTCCCTGTGAGGCTCTAGGCCTTGCCAGGCCTCACAGAGGCCATTTGAGCATACACATACAGAATACCATTCCAGGCCTCGCAGAGGCCATTTGAGCATACACGGTGGCCATTTTGTTTTTGGCAGCCATTTTTATAGATAGATAGATAGATAGATAGATAGATAGAATGGCCACCGCACATGCTCAAATAGTCCCTGCAAGGCTCTAGGCCTTGCCAGGCCTCACAGAGGCCATTTGAGCATGTGCGGTGGCCATTTTAAATATATATATATATATATATATATATATATATATATATATATATATATATATTTTAAATGGCTGCCAAAAACAAAATGGCCACTGTTTATGCTCAAATGGCCTCTGCAAGGCCTGGAATGGCCTAGGGCCTCACAGAGGCCATTTGAGCATGTGCGGTGGCCATTTTGTTTTTGGCGGCCATTTAAAAAAAATTCATTTTGAAAAATGGAACCCCCCTTCAAGTGGCACCCGGGGCACGTGTCCTGCCTGCCCTACCATAGATATGCCCCTTCTCCCAGTGAACCACCTGAAAAGAATAGGAGGACGAGCTGTAGAGATTGGCACAGGAAGGGCCTCGGGCGGGTAGTCTGGTGCACAAGTAGAAACCTCCTACCTACCATTCAAACTAAGGAGGGTAAGTTAAGATCAAATATGACTGACAGAATTCTGGGGGGTGTAGTAATAGTGCAAGCAAATAACATGTTTTTAAAAATAAATACTTTCCCTCACATTCCCTTTTACTTTCAATTGGTTCATTTGCTTCTATTTTCCTGCTTTTTAATCCTATCGATTTTGTAATTAAAATGTTTAAAAATCCAACAGTGAACAGCATTAAGAAATAAATATTTTTTTCCTCAGGTTAATAGCTACAGGTGGCCCTCGTTATCCTCAGTCCCAGCACCCATAATTTCGCATATCCGCAGTCGGGCCAAGCACCGGCCTCATTATCCACAGATCTAAAAGCAGCTGAAATTCGCCAATCCACAGTATTTTGCTGAAAGGAGCCATTTTGTGGCTCTTTCTCTTTTTCTCCATTTTTTAAAAATCAGCAAAACTGGGGGTTTTGCGGGGCATTGCTAGACAGCTGGTGACCTGGAGAGCATGGTACATTACTTTATTCTTATTTCTCGCTTTTTTGCTTTTTTTTTTTAATTAACCCTCCAGGAACCTAACCCCCCAATCTCCATTCACTCAAAGTCTCATTATCTCCAATTTCATTATCCGCAGTTGTAGGAGAGAACGGAATCCTTGCAGATAATGAGGGCCACCTATATCATTGAATTCATTTTGTAGATTTACAAGGCAAGCAATAGAGTTTAATACTTTTCTATATGAAATATATCCTAAACAGTTCAGAGTGTCTGAACTGGCTACTGAACTACTTGTATGTATGTATGCATGTATGTATGTATGTCATTTATATACTGCTCATCCCAGAACAGTTCAGGGTAGTTTACATCACAAATTCAAACCATTTAAAATTTCACATAAAACATAAAATAAAAGCAGTTAAAATATTAGCATAAAGCTCATTTTAAAAACCATTTAAAACCACTTAAATGTTGTTAAAAGTTAAAGGAGTTAAAAAGTTAAATTTTTCAAGTTAGTGGCCATGACAAACTGGCTAATGAAGCTTCTAGGGGCTGTGGGAGCCCTTGTGCAATTCCCACAAGCAGAGTTGCACAAGAGCACAAGAGGCTCTGTAACGCTCCCTATGTTTCCTCTCTTGCAGATCCCATCCAGAGCATAGGGATTGGAGCTCAACTCTACTCACATGAGCTACATGTGGGCTCCCACTGAAACCCTGCAGCCTTGAGAAGTGCAAGGGCTTCATTAGTCAGAATGTCAGCCAGTATCTGAACCAGAACTGAATCAGAGAGTTTAAAAAAATGCTGTTGAACCTGAATTAGAGTTGAACCCCAATTTTTAATGGTCCAACCCCCTGGTTAGGACACCAATGTGCCTATTGTGGCCATGGTGTAATCATGGGTATCGAGTCATATCATTTTAATTATGTTTAATGTTAAATACAGAGTTGGAAAATAGGGTACTAACAAGGCACAGTTAACGACAGAAATGAATACATAAGCTGTCACTTTTCATTCCTGTGACTTGCACTGTTTTCCATTGGGAACTCATCAATAAAAATGATGTACATAAACCCCATCCATAATAATTTTTGTACTTATTAAACTCCCTAAATATGAATAGTCAATAAACATTATGAACAGGTAGCAACCTTGCTGCAGGGAAAGTTGATTGATTGATTAAGTGCCGTCAAGTCGATGTTGACTCTTAGTGACCACATAGATAGATTCTCTCCAGGATGATCTGTCTTCAACTTGGCCTTTAAGGTCTCTCAGTGGTGCATTCATTGCTATCGTAATCAAGTCCATCCACCTGGCTGCTGGTTGTCCTCTTCTTTCCTTTCCTTCAACTTTTCCCAGCATTATGGACTTCTCAAGGGAGCTGGATCTTCACATAATGTGTCCAAAGTATGATAGTTTGAGCCTGGTCATTTGTGCCTCAAGTGAAAATTCTGGATTCATTTGTTCTATGATCCATTTGTTTGTTTTCCTGGTTGTCCATGGAATCTTCAAAAGTCTTCTCCAGCACCAAAGATCAAAAATGTCAATCAATAAGTAGGCAGATGCAATTCATTTTAATGTCCGTGTTTCTCAAGTTGTTTCTTGTTACAGCTTATCAGACTCTAGGGGTGTGCATTTTGGAATTTTCTTGTTTTGATTTGTATCCGAATCGAAACATCCCCGTTTTGTTTTGTACCCAAATTTTCTGAATCTGAATCTGAATCGATTTGGATTTTTAAAAAGGGTCCCGGGGCAAAAAGAGTGGGTGGTGGTGGTAGTGTCCAATGGGTGGAAGCTACCACCCAAATTTCAAAGGAATTAGGCAAAGGGCTGGGGTTTTTTGTGATTTTTTTTTAAAAGTTTACACATCTTTAAGAATTTTCCCATAGGGAATAATGGGGATTCCAGCAAATGTATCACTTCAAATCAAGGGGAAAGGGATGACCCAGAGCAGAGTGTGGTGGGTAGTAGTGCCCAATGGGGGCAAGGAAACTTCCAGAATTATTTCAAAGGAATTATTTCCAGAAACTTCCAGAATTATTTCAAAGGAATTGGGCAAAGGGCTGATCTTTTGTGATTTGTTGAAGTTTACGTGTCTTTAAGATTTCTCCCATAGGGAATAATGGAGGTTTCATCAGTCCCATAATTCCACTTGGGGGGGGGCGAGGGGTTGTGTAGTACACATAGGGTGCCAACCACCCCCATACCCACAAGCCTGTGGGGTACTGGGTTTTGTTGTTTCTGAGGTGTTCATTGTAGATTCTCTGGCAGCATATGAGATTTTCAGTGAAAAACAAGAATCCACTCTCATATGCTACCAGATAATCTACACTCAGAACACCACAGAAACAGCAGAAGCCAGCGCCCCATGGGTTAGCAACCCTTCCCCTGGCCAATGTGGGGTCAGTAAAGAGTGGGAAGAAGCAAAAGAGCCAATGAGGAACAAGGAGGGAATTTTCAGCAAGTCAGCCCATGATTTAGGTCACCGATCAGAAGGCTGGAAGGGTGGGGAATTCAAAGAGATGTCAAACACAAAATGGAGACTGACTCAGAGATCACCACAAAATGGAGGTCCGAAACAACAAAACATTTTGTAGCCGAAACAGGGGCGTTTTGTTTTGTATACAAAACTTTTGGATCTTGAAAATGGGTGTTTTGTTTTGTCTACCAAACACCCAAAACAGGCCGTTTTGGGTACAAAACATTTTGTATCTGAAACGTTCCGCACATCCCTATCAGACTCATCTAGAAAACTATCAGAGTCTCCATACATTATATTTCCTGTAAAGCCCATATACAAAAATACTGGGCAATTTCCCCCTTGCAACCTATTACATGTTTTCAGTTCAAACTGATGAGGGATTTTCCAACCAATTTCACACTATACATTTTTACATATATGTACATATGAAGCTGCCTTTTACTAAGTCACACCATCGGTCCATTTTAAGGCTATGCACATGAGCAGCCGTACCCAGGTTTGGAAAGCATCGTCCTGGCCTCTGGAGATCCACGTTGCTTAGTGCAGGTGCACTCCATGCAGCATGTTCTCAATCATCGGGGGTGGGTGGGTGTGTGAGTTGGACCCTGGCTTCCCCCCTGCCCACCTGCCAACATGCATAATGTTAGGGTGTTTCTCCCCTCAACCCTAACTGCAGACATGAGGAACTGAGTTTGGGACCTTCCTTGTGCAAAGCATGTGCATTCCTATACACCCTACTCTACTCTGCTTCACATTGTCCAAATTTTGTTATCTGAAATTTGGATAGGCATATATAATCTTGATCAGAGGTTAGGTCCAATTGCAGCAGGTCAGTGCTCCAAATCCATTAAATTATTATAGGCAATATGTTAAGACCACCACAGCTCCTATCTGAGGCAGCGACTGTTACCCCTTAGTACTCTCAATGCATAACTCTTCTGATACGATTCATAGATTCTGATATGACCAGATGGGCACCGGGGCGGGTGGCGGGGAAGTCAGGGTGCAACCTACCTTCCCCCAGATGATCACGCTGGAGCCTTTCGGCACACAAGCTGCACGCCCAAACAACCTGGAGCAGTGCAGAGCAACAGAGGCCGGGACTCTTTTTTTCCACATATACGAACATAGGAGCATAGGAAGCTGCCATATACTGAGTCAGACCCTTGGTCCATCTAGCTCAGTTTTGTCTTCACAGACTGGCAGTGGCTTCTCCAAGGTTGCAGGCAGGAATGTCTCTCAGCCCTATCTTGGAGATGCCAGGGAGGGAACTTGGAACCTTCTGCTCTTCCCAGAGTGGCTCCATCCCCTGAGGGATTCCCCTCAGTGCTTACATGCTTATAGTGCTTACACTTCTAGTCTCCCATTCATATGCAACCAGGGCAGACCCTGCTTAGCTAAGGAGACAAGTCATACTTGCTACCACAAGACCAGCTCTCCTCCCGTAGACCAGCTCTCCTCTTGTCACTCCAGCATAGATAGGAAAGCCATGGAGGAAAATTTGGAGAAGTGGTGCCTCCATCTGATGGGCACTCTAGGTGCCCATCTGTGTGTCATCTCGTCCTTAGCTCCATGCAGACACATGAGCCCGGGAGCCAAGTTAAGGGAACCCTTGTTCACTTAACCTTGACTAAGAGCAAGGCATGGGAGTAGGGTTAGGCTGGGTAGAAGCACCAGGATCTGCACAGATCCCAGCACTCCACATGAGAACAGCCTCCTACATTATTGGATCCTCCACACTCTTCACTGTGTCCAAGGGAACCCTGGGATCCCTTGGAAACTTCTCAGGGAGTCCTCATGAGACCAGTAATGGTGGACAAATGTGTCTGAAAAAGACCTGGGAAGAGTAGCAGGGAGAGGCTGATTAACCCTTTTTCTCCCTTCTATTTTTCTTCTCCAAACTCTCCTCCATGGCTTTCCTAGCTATGGCGGTGGGGGGGGGGGGAGAGCAGCTGTGGAGTTATTTTGAGCAGACAAATGGCAGGAAGGAAAAGGACTAAGCAGCCCTTTCCTGATCAAAATTCCGACTCGCTGTTGCTGCCTCCAAAGCTGCTTTTCATTAAAAGAAAAAGAAAAAGAAAAAGAAAGAAACTCAGGAAAAGGCAACTGCACATGGGCCAATTCAGATTAAATTTAGCCCACCACTGCTCTTACACACGATAAGGCTGGAGCCTTGTCATGAATGCACCCGCCCCTGTGTCACTCACGGATGTTCCGACACATTCTCGGCACATCCTTTACTCATGTGTAAAGGGCGATTGTCCGAATCACTCCTCTAAACACACCGCAAAACCCTATCTAAATAGGGTTTTACGGTGCATGTAGAGGGATGGTTTGGATGATCACCCTTTTCATGCAAGTAAAGGATGTGCCAAGAATGCATCAACATGTCTGTGAGTAAGGTTGACGCAGGCGAATTCACAACAAAGCTCCAGCCTTATTGGATGTAACAGAGACAGTGAGGTGAGGTTCTTCTGAATTGAGCCTGAAGCTTAATAGAAAAATTGAGGGAAATTAATAGTAGCTTAATAGGAAAATGAAAGAAAAGGCAAAAGTGAAGATCAAGAAGGATCTAATAATATATTAATTACATCAGAGGAGTCAAACGCAGAGATGAGAAAGACAGGGTCAATTGCCACCTCAGACAGAAACTGTTTGATGTACTTAGTATATTGTCTTTTGCCTCCAATCTAATGGGTCTTCAGCACTGCTTGCTAGGAGATTAGTTGGGCAGAAAGCAGGAAGAGTAGGAAAGAAAACAGGAAATATGGAAAGCTGGCTGATTTAAAACAGGATTTAAAGCTGTGACTGAAGGTAGGTGTGATATTAAAAGGAAAGTCACAGACCCCTGCTAACCGAACAAAGAGGCGCCTTTTAAAAATGACTATTCTCTTCTATTTAGCAACGGGAGAGCAACTGGCTCTATCCATCCCCAGCACAGCATCCTTCCAGTGGCTGTTGCTAGTGTCTGCCTTATGCTTATTTTTAGATTGTGAGCCCTTTGGGGACAGGGGACCATCATATGAATATATTTTTCTATGTAAACCTCTTTGAGGTCTTTGGTTGAAGAGTGGTGTATTAATATCCGTCGTAGTATTAGTAGCAGTAGTGTTATGTATGCACAATCAGCACCTCCTTTTTCATTTCAGCATTTGCCTCTAGCATAAAGGCAAATCAAACACTATAGTGTCTTTTTTGCCCCTCCCCATCACTTGCCCACCTGATCACTACTGCTGATGCCAATTGGCTGGTATTCCACCAGAGTGGTCATTTTCCCTCTTCTGACACACACACTCAGAGCGAGGGAGACAAAAACCATTTCCCCAACTTCCGCCCAGTTTCTCAGCAATTAATTTTTAGGTTGTTTTAAAATGGAATTGGTTTGCTTTGCACATGCATGCAGAACACACATGTACATTCTGAGGCAAGGAAGTCTCAGCAATGAGCATGCGTGTGGAGTACCATGTGGAGGACAACAGGCATCAAGTGTGGTGTGAAGGAAGCCGCTGCTGCTGCCAGCCTTACTTCTCATCTTAACCAGCCTGGCCTTTGAGCCTCTGAGCGCCAGCATTTCCTTCATCCCCCTACCATAACCAAAGCAGCGAGAAAGATGAGTGTGCAGGAAAGGCGCTTGAGCGGAAGGCGGCAAGCAGGCAAAGGGGAGTAGTACTGGAAATGCATGGCAGAGGCTGTGGGAGGGATTGAGCCCTGTAATGCTCTAATGACATCAGTGTGCGTATTACAGAGTTCAAAGGAAGCTCAGAATTGGAGGGTTTCAAATGAGCTATTTTGCAGAGTGTGAGCGGGGGATAGTTTGGTTTATTCTAAGCCCCATTCTGAACCTGACAGGGGGAGTTCGCCTATCACTACTACAAGGATTGTTGTTTCCAGCCAGTGGAGGAGGCAATTGCTTGTGAACCGCCTAACCAATTTGAACCAAATTTGCTACAGGTGTATGGACACATAAAGGCGGCTCAAGGGCATAGTTTGTAATGATGTGAACTGCTGAGGCACAAGTAGGCTAATTTGTGGACTGCCTAACCAATTTGAACCAAATTTGGTACAGTGGTAGTGAGTGACACACAGGGACACCTCAGCAGCTTAGCCTGTGATAATTTCATCCACCTCAATTCAAGACAGCAGACGTGTGGTTTATGGCTGAAGTGGGCTAACTTGTAAGGATGGTAATTTTCAATTAAGATTATATTGAGAGGAAAGTAAGCAGATAAGCGCTTACCAGAACAACTTGTTTAAAATTACATTTGTTTTCAGCCTAAGAACAGCATTTTTATTATGTAAGTTATAGTTTTGTAATAAACCTTGTTAGAGATTACCTTTTGTTCTTCGGTTACATGACTCACAGAAGTTGTTTATTCAAGATCTGCGGTGACAGCCTCTATTAAGGCTGAGCCAAAAGTTATTAATTGAGAACTTTCAGCTTGAAATTTTAGGGAAGCAGGTAGGTGGTGAAAGTGAGGGTAAACATGCCCACCCTGTTTTACAATGGTGGCACTATTCCATGTGATCACTGGCTAGCACACATGCCCTGTTGTTCTCTAAATGCCCCTTGGTATGATGCTACACTACATAGTGTTGTTCTCAGGGGTATCCTGAAAGGGAAATAGCAACCCCTACCAGAGAGCTGAAGTGAGAGCAAGAGCGAGAGATATCCCCACCTGACTTAGTTGAAATAGTTGAGAAGCCCCTCTACTTTCACAGCCGCTCCAAGGAGCTGTTGGTCTTGGAGCTGATGTGCAGAGATTACTTTAGCCAACTTGCCTCCATAAATAACTGTTCATTTGAATGGCCCACTCATGTGAGTGTCATAGGAACATAAGAACAACCCTGCTGAATCAGGTCCAAGGCCCATCTAGACCAGTATCCTGTTTCACTAGGGGCGTAACTATAATAGGGCAAGGGGAGACAGTTGTCTGGGGGCCCACTGCCTTGGGGGGGAGGGGCAGAGGCAAGTCACATGACAGACTCCCCCAGCTGCCCACCCGCCCGGGCTTCCTTCAGTTGTATTCATCCTCCGAAACTGATGTGAGTGTTAAGACCTGGAGCTACCAGAATAGCATGTTTTTCTCTAGTACCATTAAATGACTTGCATTGTCCACAATTTACAAAACCTTTAAAAAAATAATTTAGGATGATGTTCTATTGTGGCACATAGTGTATGTATATGTGCCACAATAGAACATCATCCTAAATTATTAGGATGATAAATTAAATACACACACACACACACACACATTTTACTATGCTTTTTGGAAGGCGATAGCACGTCCCCAGCAGCACATTTCCTTTCAGACCTTGTACTGTCTCCCATAGGGTTCCTGTGGAGGACTCCGGTACTCCTAGGTTTTCTAACTTGTTGGATTATATCCCTTCTTTAATATACAGTGCTACTCCAACCCAATCCACCCCTCCCTATCCTTTCTGTAGTTTGTATCCAAGAATAAGTGTTCCACTGGTTCTCACTGTTCCACCAGGTTTCCTTCCTTCCTTCCTTCCTTCCTTCCTTCCTTCCTTCCTTCCTTCCTTCCTTCCTTCCTTCCTTTATTTACCGCCCCATCCAAATGGCTCTGAGTGGTGCACAGCAGCAAAAATAAAACCCACAACATTAATTACAAAACAATTTAAGAACAGTTTAAAACCATCTAAATATATAATTCTATAAGATGTACCCATTGCTAATTCCATGTGTGGCAGCTCTCACGAGAGTTCACAAGTGAGCTGCTGGGAGAGGCAGAGGAAAGCAGCGGCGAACAGGTGTGCAGGCAGAGGAGGGAAAGAAAATGGCAGCGATGGCCAGGGGGGAAGAAAATAGCAGTGGTGGCCGGGGGGAAAGAAAACATCAGGTGGGGAGCGGCGGTGGTGGGGAGAAAATGGTGGGGGCAGGGGAAAGTGGCTGCAGCCGGGGGGCTGAGAACAAGGGGAGAGCCAAGAGGGGAGGAGGAGGAGAACTAGAGGCACAGATGCTCTGCTCCTGGGCCAGCTAGTTAACAATTAAAACAGTTTTTAAAACCCTGAAGGCCAGGCCAAACAGTTAGGATTTAAGGGTTCTCCTGAAGGCCAACAATTAACTCAAGCTACGGATGACATACTGGTGATAACTGGAGACAGACCTCTTCAGATGACCTTAACGTGGGGTGGAGCTCATGCACAAGATTACGCCCACTATATCCGTCTGTTTTGCTGGCCCTGCACCCTTGTGTGCTGCCATTCATGTTTAGAGTGGGGTTTGTCCCTATCCATGATGGTGGATGTTTCTGTGATTGCCAGTCTAGATTGCCTCAGCCTTGAGTTGAAATCAAGGAAGTGCCCCTGCACAGCAGCACTGTACAATGGCTCTTTAAAAAAAAAAAGTCTGAATAGGGCTTCGCTCTTATCTGCACTGAGCTATCCCATCACATCTTATACATCACATATGCAGTTTTGTATTTGATGAAAAGAAAAAAATAGTGTTGGGTGGCATCAGCATACAGCATGTTGATGACAGCTCACCCTAAATCTCCAGATAACCACATTCAGCAGTTTCAAGTAGATGTTAAACTCCATTGGGAGGCAGAATAGATCTCTTGGAACTCCATAGCATAAAAGTTGTGGAGTCAAGCAACAGTCCCCCAACATGACTTTCTGAAACCAATCAATCAGGCAGGAACGGAATCATTGGAGCACAGAGCTCCAATTCACGTCCCCGACAGAAGTCCAGTAAGAAGTTACTGAAAGGTCCAGGAGAATTAGCAGAGCAACACTCCCCCTATTTCCACCCCCCCCCCCCCAAAGGCCATTCAACAGGGTGACTGAAGCAGTTTCAGTGCTGATCCTAGAATGGAAACCAGATTGAAAAGAATCCTGATAATTAGTATCTTTCAAGAAGGCCTGGAATTGTACAGCTACCACCCACTCAAGCCCCTTGTCCCTAGAGGGAAGTTTGCAGCTGACTGATAGTTATAACAATCTCCAAGATCGAAGGTTGGTTGGTTTATGGTCAAGAAGGTCAGGACCACACTCTGTCTTAACATGAATTACTTCCTAGACTCAGTCGGTTGTCTCTGTCATCCTGATGTAAGGAGCCAAGAAGGACAAGCATTGAGACGTGCCAGCCAAGTAGTAGGTCACGTCACGTCCTTCCAACTATCTTGCCCACATCCTTGGGCCCATCTGCTGAAATTCATCTCATAAGAAAATGACTCAATGCATTCTGTGAATAATTGCATCACCTAGTGATGTCTAAGTCAAGACAGATGTGAAATATTTTGTCATCAAAGTTTTTAGCAAATAGGTTACACAGGGCCTCCCAGGGTCCCTTAACATTGACCTGAGGACCTATCTTAAATCACTTGGAAGAAAAAGCTTGGCTGGATAGCCGATGAAAGAACAGTGGGAAAGTACTGCTTGCTTACCACCACAGAATAGGCTCTAAAATGAACTCTTACTTGTGTTTGGCCTGACATGGCCTGAGTCCCCCACCCACCCCTCCCATTGGAGTTTTCTGTCATCCCAGTCGCCTTCTTATCCCCAGCTTCCCAGTATACCAAGTTGCAGAACAGCTCTGTTCAATGAGAGAAGACTCTCAGGAGTTATTGTGTCTATAGCCTGAGTTATCTCCACATTCTGTAGAGTGACTAATGACCAACTAGTGCCAACCAAACGATGCTAGTCCGAATGAAACTTCCCCAAAAGATTAGGAATCCATGTAGATCAATCAGCCTCCAAGGGTAGGCCATTTTATTTGATCAAATTTCCCTGCAGAAATTGCTGCTGGTCTAGACCTCACCAGGATGTAATTTGATGATGATAAGGGAGTCACTAAGACATTCCACGTTCTGAGATCACCATCCTCTTGCACAGATGAAAATATCAGATCCAGAGATCATACTTTAAAGTGTTATTTCTCTTAGCTACAGTTCTGTTGTTATCACCTCAACCAGACTGTGTGTTTTCAGCCTATCTCAAATTCCATATAAAGCTTCTATTACTCCTGTATTTTCCAATGGCCACTGCTAGTGTCTACCTCGAGTTACGGTTTAGATCGTGAGCCTTTAGTGGCAGGGAACCATCTTATTGTTGTTCTTTTTTTATGTAAACAGCTTTGAGAACCTTTTAGTTCAAAGCAATATATAAATCGTAATCGTCATCTTTGGGTGGCTTGTGCTTCTTTTATCTGACTAATCTTATTTATTTGTTATTTCTCTATGTGAACCGCCCTGAGCCATTTTTGGAACAGCGGTATAGAAATCAAATAAATAAATAAATAAATAAATAAATAAATAAATATTATCATTTATTTCATTTCATTTATAATTATGAGTTGAAAAGGAAGTCAAAATGCTCAACAGAATGCATGTAAAAGGTATCAGTTAAAGATTTCAGAACTGGCTCTTCAGTTTTTCCCATCATGCAAGCAGAAATGGGACCATGCATAAGTGTAGCATGGAGAGTTCTTTTCGGACCCTTGGTATCACATTATATCTTCGTTCTGTCATGAGACCCGACTGCCTGCTGTGTTTCTCTTCATTTGCATTCCCTTTTAGTCATCATTTCATTCTTATAGCCATATATTAGAATATGTACAATACACGCACCATCATTTTGCATTGCAAATTAAAGCTGCAGTTCTATGTATCCTTACTGTTTTTATTTCTAAAGCACTTAAAACCATCAGGTGCAATACAAAAGGAAAAATAAAACAGGCTCTGCCTGCAGGCTTCAAACTGAAATGATCGTGCAGCCAAAACTCATTAAGGGTCATACTAGATGTTTGACCCTGCTGTTTTGTTTTGCTTTGCTTTTGTTGTTGTTATTGTTTTTTAAAAAATAGCATGCATGGCAGTGAGTGAACCAAACCGGCGCTGTGGCAGAGGAAAAAAGACAGGGAGACTTCAACACTATGCTTTCACTGAGGTGAAATCCACTTTGCAACCCCCCGCCCTGCTCTAGGATGCACCATCTGGATCAGGACCTCTGTGGAGGCAAAAGGTTAAAGTTCCATATCCCCCCGCCTGCCACAGTTCCAGTGTGGTGGATGTACCCCCATGCATGCTATTTACAAAAAGTCCCGAACAGTTCGAGGTAGGACAGAGTAGAACAAATGAAGCTTACTTGTTGCTCCTTTTAACATGGTGATTCTTATCTAGAATGGCTTCCCGTGTTCTGCACATTTTGTTTGTATCAGGTTGTAAAGACAAGTTGGTGTGTTTAACTGGTTTAAAATGGTTTTAACCTGTTTCTAAATTTGTTTTTATATTTAAGCTGTTTTAAATGGTTGTTGTTGTACACTGCCCAGAACCTCTGGATAGGGTTGTACAGAAATGTAATAAATAAATCATACATACATACATACATAAATCAGTATGTTAGTCAATGGGTGGACACAGACACACAGGCATGATGATCTCATAAGATTCCTTCCCTTTGGAAAGGGAAACTTAAAAAGGAAAACTGCAGGGTCAACAGAACAAATGCCTTTAAAGTAAATTCCAATATGACCCTAAACACACGGATTTAAGTGGGACTGATCGAATTATGTGCTTCCCCTATAGACTGTGCTCGTAAATATTACTTGACAGGACATCCCACTGAGCACAGAGGGAATTACATCTGAGCACAGTAGGAACTACATGCAGGCTGCATGTGATATGACATAGATCTTGGAGAACAAGATCTTTTAATAAATGCTGGATCCTTCCAGAAGGGCTCACCGTTAGCTATCACTGCTTTGCTTTATGGTGGGCCAATTCTGTAAGGAAAGAATTCTGTCCAGGAAAAGAGATCAACAGAGGATACAATTACACCAGATGGATTCCCTTTTAGGTAGTCATCACCTCTTCCTTGTATGCAATTTCCTCAATTTGCTCAACGCCTCTCATGGATACTGGAGGGAAGATTTTATTATTTATTTAATAAAATCTTTTCTGCCCCACCTTTCCTACTAAAAATCCCCATTGCCTTGATATTTCCCATTTTCCTCATTCCTTTGGTCCTTCCTCATTCCTTTGGTCTATTCTGCATCTCACTCATCCAGAAAATCATTACTACCACCCACACTTCCAGCACCTGTATGGCTTATTTCTCTCTCTCTCTCTGATTCACACGCCCACTTACTTGAGCTTGTTTTCTTTTTAGTGACCTGACCATAGATAAGTGCCTGGACTACAGTGAGGTGCTAGACTCCTGAGGTGGACTATACCAATTCAGACTATGTCGTGCAGTGGTAAAAGCAGGGGCATAGCCACCACCATTGTGCAAACAGGTTCAAAGAACCCGGGCTGCCAATGGTAGGGGCCGCTGAAGCACCCAGGGGGGCATGGCTCAAGCTCTGGAAGAGCCCCAAATGAACCCCGCCCCCCACGCCCAGGCTACTGGGAGCCCCAAGCGAGCGCTTGCCGATCCTTTTCAGAGGGGGAGAGAAAGGGAAAATAGACACTTTCAGGAAGCAAGCGCTGCCTGAAATGACATGGAGGCGCTCGCTTGGGCTCTTTGGTGCTCAAGGCCACGCCCCCTTTGCACATCATGCGCAAAGTAGGCATGGCCTCGAGCTCCGAAAAGCCCAAGCGAGCGCTTCCGTGTCATTTCAGGCAGCGCTATCTCCCTTTCTCTCCCTCCAGGAATATCATATTTCCTGGCTCTTCTCCAGAAAAAACATAGTGAGAATGTTAGGTTTCCTTTCAAGCTGAATTAGTCTCACTATTAGGGATGTGCATGAAATGCTTTGTGCATATCTCAGGGGGCAGGGAGGGGTACATTTAAAAGGAGGCAGGCAGGTTGTACCTGGTCCTCCGTTGAGCCACCGCTTTCCCGTGCCACCCCAGCGCAGCGCTGTTGTTCTTTAAAACTAACATGAAAGCAGCAGCTATGCTGCTGTCCCCTTTAAACTGCCGTGCTGCACCAATGGATGCTGCTCCCATCAGCCCTTGCACTGTATCAGCACACAAAGGGCATCAACGCATGCACTGATGCCATTTGTGTGGTCAGCAACAGCATCTTCCGACTAGTAACAGTTACCCTCCAACTGACCTTAACTGTCACAAACAGAGATACACCTAGGTAATTTTGGAGCCTGGACTTAAAGGCCTTTGGAGGGGCCCCCACTTGTCCCCTTAGCTAAGCAGGATCCACCCTGGTTTGCATTTGAATGAGAGACTAGGAGCCGGGTCTCATGATCAGTGAAACCCAGTTTGGGAAGGGAAGCGAGGAGAGCGGGCTATGCCCACTCTCCCTGCACATGAGCAGGGATTGCCAAGCAGGGATTGCCGGCTCCGTGACAGAGCCGGCAGGGGCTGGGGAGTTCAAGGGTCGCATGGCCCCCGGAAGCTCCTGTATGCCCTGCACGAGCACGCAGGACATACTGGAGAGACCCCCAGAGCCAGGAGGTGGCTTTTCATCTCCCCTCCAGGGATCTACTCGTGAGTAGCCACAGCGCGGAGCCGCACCACGGCTACTCATGATCAGAAAAACCGGGTTTGCAGAGCACTCACTCCACAAACCCGGTTTAAGGGGAAGGGTACTTTGGTGGGTTAACCGCCGGGAGGCAACCAGGCTTGGCTGCGAGCCCGGTGGCTCCCGTGATCATCCAAAATCGAGCTAGGCTCTCCTAGCCCGATTTCGGCTGATCGTGAGAACAGCTTCTAGAGATGTTCAAGCACTGTAAGATATTCCCCTCAGGGGGTGGGGCCACACTGGGAAGAGTATATTTGCGTGCAAAGTTCCAAGTTCCCTCCCTGGCATCTCCAAGATAGGGCTGAGAGCAGGGGCGGAGCCACTCTTGCACAAATGGTTTCAAATAACCCAGGCCGCTGAGCTCAGGGGCTTTGACCCAGGCCCCAGCCACACCCCCTGCATCTGCCATCCGATGCAGGAGCATGGTTTCACTCACAAATGGGGCCATATGCCCAGTTTGCAAGGAAATTCTGGCCAGCATCACATTTGTGCCATGGCCAGGAACAACTCTCCCTGCTTTAAAAGGCAGGCAGATGTATTCCCGGCCAGGCTGGGAAGCTGCTGCTGGCTACGCTTCTGAAAAATGGAGCCATGCTGCTCCATTTTTCTTGGCCACGCAGGCACTTCCTTGCAAATGCGGCGCTCAGCCCTGTTTGCGAGCGAAACCAGCCCCCTGCATCTGACATCAGACACAGGGGCCGGGGGGGGCAGGGCGTCCACTAGTGATGGGCTGAACTGGGGCCACTTCTGACCCGGCTATGCCACGGGCCGAGAGAGATTCCCTCCTGCAACCTTGGAGATGTCACTGCTGCCAGTCTGTGCAGACAATATTAAGCTAGATGGACCAATGGTCTGACTCGGTATAAGGCAGCTTCCTATGTTCCTAAAAGATGAAAGCACGACATACTCCAGTGCTCTGGTCACTCGCCCTTTCCCCCCATCTGCTGTAGGCTATAACAATAGTCCTTTGCTTCAGCAGCTGGGAGAGCCAGATGAACACACGGATGGTATCAGCAGCATCAGGGGTCTGTGGCGGCTGCTGCTGCCATACTGACTGCCTGGAGCCCTTAAAGGCAGATGCTCACTCTGCCAGTCCTGTTGTACCCAGGGCTTAGCACTGAAACCTGTTCTCCGAGGGCTACAGCCTGGGAGATAGGAAGTAAAAATAAAATAAAATAAAATAAAATAAAATAAAATAAAATTAAATTAAATTAAATTAAATTAAATAGTGTCTTTGCTTCCTATCCTAAGCATAAAGCAGAATCCTTTTTGCAGCTGAGTAATAACAGTCAAGGATCTTTTCTTTCTTTCTTTCCTGGAAGGGGATCAGAGGACTTACAGGCAGAGCTGGTGCAACGTCGTGATTGAGAAATCACCACTCCAATCTAATGACATCAAAACCAATGCAAATTAAAGTCAATAACAAAATTAAACATTAAACCCACAGCACTGCAAGCCACGGCTGCTTCAGCATCAGCCTCCTCTTCTGTAATATGGGTGCCCTAACCTAACTTAGAGGGCTGCTGTATAGATTAGCAAGATAATCGTGTACACGAATACGAATACGACAAATACAATGAAAATGTATATACTGGTATATAAATTTTTGTCATATTCATATTTGTCATGCACAAACATTCAAAAAGCATTGCATAAATGCTCCTTCATCGTTGTCATAGAGGTTGGAGTCCCGGGGAGCCTATCATTTTAGGAACAGAGTGCTACTTGTACCATTTAGCACCGGTAGAGGGAAACAAAGCAAGAAGTCTTTTGACTACCCTCTCTCAATGGTTACATTTTAAAAAGCAATGTACCAGGGATGAAGCCACATGGCTGAGGCACTGCCTGCAACCTCAGCTGGGTGTGGACTAGCCAGGGTAACTGGAACACAGGTGCTGCCTTAAACCAAATCAGATCCTTGGTCCAGCTAGCTCAGTATCGCCCACACTGACTGGCAGCAGCTCTCCAAGGATTCAGGCAGGAGTCTTTCCCAGCTCTACCTGGGGACACCAGGGGTTGAACTCGGGGTCTTAGATGCTCTTCTACTCAGCTATGACCTCGTCCCCTAAGGGGAATATTTCACAAATAGTGCTCACTTGTAGTCTCCCATCCAAATGAAAACCAAGGTGGACCCTGCTTAGGACAATCCATGCTTGCTACCACAAGACCACTGGTAGTGGGACAAAGCACTCTGCTCATGCTTAGGGATATTCCTTTCTGTATTATTACTTCACCAGTGGTGTAGTCACAAATTCAGAAGTGCAGGAGCTCTCCATGACAGCTGACGTAACCACACCCACCTAAATGGCCCCCACTTAGAGAAATGCAATAATTTTTGTGAGTTCTGTCACAAGAAGATTATGGGTAAAATAAGAAAAACAAAAACATGTGGGGTTAGGCAAAGGTTCTGCTCCACACCCTCCACCCATGTCTGCCCCAGGGGTGCATTTAAGAGAGGTTCTCCTAAAAGGCACATTTAGCAGAAAGGGGATATTTTAGCTAACATGGAACAAGCAAGACAGGGAAGGTTTGAACCTCAATTCCCAGAATTCTTGATCTAGGGATGAAAATAAACATGTCAAGGAAAAGTGAGGGCAAGACTGGAAAAGTTCAATGGTAGAAAAAGGCACAAACTATATGGTCTGTTAGTTCTACTGTTATTTAAAGCTACACACTAGTATTTAGAAAGGCTACAGCTGGAAACCTATGCACTGAGCCCTGGAAATGCCACGTACAATGAAAATACTCAGTGTTACTGAAGAGAGCTGGAGTGCTTGGTTGCTAACAAGAAATAGATATAGTGGCATAACAGAAACATGGTAGAATAGTGAGAACCAGTGAGACACCATTATTCCTGGCTATAAACTCTATAGAAAGGGCAGGGAGGGGTGCCTTGGAGGTGGAGTAGCACTGTACGTTAAAGGAGGGATAGAATCTAACAAGCTAGAAAACCTGGGTGGACTGGAGTCCTCCACAGAAACCCTGTGGGTGACAATACAAGGCCTGAAAGGAAATGTTCTGCTGGGGACGTGCTATCACCTTCCGGAGCAAAATGCTGACAGTGACTGGGAGTTGCAGAAGGAAATCAGGGAGGCATCAAGGAGAGATAGGGCAGTGATAATGGGTGACTTCAATTACCCACACATAGACTGGGTAAACCCACAGTCAGGTAATGACAAAGAGGTCAGATATCTAGATACGCTGAATGACTGTGCCCTAGAACAGTTGGTCACTGAACCAACCAGAGAGAAGGCGACCTTAATCAGGACTTAATCAGGGGCGTAGCTAGGGGAGAGGGGGCCCATAATCATCCCTCTCTCTGGCGGCCTCCCAGAGTGAGGGAGATAATGAAGAAAATAGGGAGGGGTGGAACTGGAGTGCCCTCAGGAGCTGGGGGCCCATGTTCTTTGAACCCTTTTGCTCAATTATAGCTATGCCCCTAGACTTAATCCTGAGTGACACCCAGGACCTGGTGCACGATGTCAGTGTCATCGGCGCTTTAGGGAACAGTGACCATAGTGCCATCAAATTCAGCATACATGCGGGGAGAGAATCGCCAAGGAAGTCTAACACAGACACTATGAATTTCAGAAGAGGAAACTTCTCTAAAATGAGGAGTTTGGTGAAAAGAAAACCAAAAGGGAAAGTCAGGAGAGTCACCACTCCAGAATTCATGGAGTTTATTTAAAACCACAATACTAGATGGACAGTTAGAATGTATACCAAAAAGGAGGAAAGGTACCACCAAGACCGGGAGGATGCCAGCATGGCTAACAGGTAATGTCAAGGAAGTTAGAATTGAACTGAACAGAAAGGAACACAAACTCTGGCAAAATAAATGCAAGATGACAATCAGGGAGGTAAAAAGAGAGTTTGAGGGACATTTAGCTAAAAGCATCAAGGGGAATAACAAAAACATCTTTAAATACATCAGAAGCAGGAAACCTGCCAGGGAGGTGGTTGGGCCATTAGACAATGAGCAAGTGAAAGGGATTATTAAGGAGGATGTGGAGGTTGCAGAGAAGCTAAATGAGTTTTGTTTGTTTTTTACATTTTATATCCCGCTTTTCCTCCAAGGAGCCCAGAGCGGTGTAATACATACTTAGGTTTCTCCTCACAACAACCCTGTGAAATAGGTTAGGCTGAGAGAGAGTGACTGGCCCAGAATCACCCAGCTAGTTTCATGGCTGAATGGGGATTTGAACTCGGGTCTCCCCGGTCCTAGTCCAGCACTCTAGCCACTACACCACGCTGGCTCTCCACTACACCACACTTGTCTTCACAGCAGAGGATACTGAGCATATACCTGTTCTTGAACCTGGCTTCGCAGCGACAGAGGCTAAAGAACTGAGTCCGGCAGTGCTGTCAAGAAATGACTTTCTAAACTGTCTGAAAAAATTAAAAACCAGCAAATAACCAGGCCAGCTGGCATCATCCATTCAAGAATCCTTAAACAACTCAAATGTGAAACTGCCAGTCTCCTTGCAAAAATATATAACTTATCCCTGCAATCAGGCTCCGTACCAGAGGACTGGAAAGTAGCCAATGAAATACTGATTTTCAAAAAGGGATCCAGGAGCAATCCGGGAAATTACAGGCTGATTAGCGTAATGTGTGTTCCATAAAAATTGATGGAAAGCATTCTCAAGGATAAAATTGAAAAGCGCATAGAAGAACAGGCCCTGCTATGGGAAAACCAGCATGGCTTCTGCAAAGGTAAATCTTGCCTCACGAATCTTTTGGAGTTCTTTGAGAGTATCAACAGGAGTGTGGATAAAGGTAATCCGGTTGACATAGTATACCTGGACTTCCAAAAAACTTTTGACAAAGTTCCTCATCAAAGACTCTTGAGAAAACTTAGTGGTCATGGGATAAGGGGACTAGTACATGTGTGGATTGCTAACTGGTTGAAAGACAGGAAACAGAGGATAGGTATACATGGAGAGTTTTCACAATGGAGGGAAGTAAGAAGTGGGGTCCCCCAGGGATCTGTACTGGGACCAGTGCTTTTTAATTTATTCATAAATGATCTAGAAGCAGGGGTAAGCAGCGATGTGGCCAAATTTGCAGATGATACCAAACTCTTCCGGGTAGTGAAATCCAAAACAGATTGTGAGCAGCCCAAAAAGGATCTCTCCAAACTGGGAGAGTGGGCGACAAAATGGCAAATGCGGTTCAATGTTAGCAAGTGTAAAGTGATGCACATTGGGACGAAAAACCCCAACTTCAAGTATATGCTGATGGGATCTGAGCTGTCGGTGACTGACCAGGAGAGGGATCTTGGGGTCGTGGTGGACAGCTCGTTGAAAGTGTCGCCTCAATGTGCGGCAGTTGTGAAAAAGGCAAATTCAGTGCTAGGGAACATTAGAAAGGGGATTGAAAATAAAACAGCTAACATTATAATGCCCTTATACAAAACTATGGTGTGACCAGACTTGGAGTACTGCGTACAATTCTGGTCACCACATCTTAAAAAGGACATTGTTGAACTGGAGAAGGTACAGAAGAGGGCAACCAAGATGATCAGGGGCCTAGAGCACCTTTCTTATGAGGCAAGACTACAACACCTGGGGCTTTTTAGTTTAGAAAAAAAGACGACTGCAGGTAGACATGATAGAGGTCTATAAAATCATGCATGGTGTGGAGAAAGTGGAGCGAGAGAAATTCTTTTTCCTCTCACACAACACTAGAACCAGGGGTCACTCCATGAAATTGATTGCTAGGAGGTCTAGGACCAACAAACGGAAGTACTTTTTCACACAACACGTGATCCACTTGTGGAACTCTCTGCCACAGGATGTGGTGACGGCCAACAACCTGGATAGCTTTAAGAGGGGTTTGGATGACTTCATGGAGGAGAGGTCTATCAATGGCTACTAGTCAGAGGGCTGTGGGCCACCTCCAGCCTCAAAGGCAGGATGCCTCTGAGTACCAGTTGCAGGGGAGTAATGGCAGGAGAGAGGGCACGCCCTCAACTTCTGTCTGTGGCTTCCAGAGGCATCTGGTGGGTCACTGTGCGAAACAGGATGCTGGACTAGATGGGCCTTGGGCCTGATCCAGCAGGGCTGTTCTTATGTTCTTATGCACATTGCGTCAAAAAAACCCCAACATCACATATACGCTGAAGGGATCTGAGCTGTCGGAGACTGACCAGGAGAGGGAACTTGGGGGTGGGTGGGGGGTGGACAGCTTGTTGAAAGTGTCAACTCAATGTGCGGCAGCTTTGAAGAAGGCCATTTGCATACTAGAGATCATTAGGAAGGGTATTGAAAATAAGACTGCTAATATTATAATGCCCTTACACAAAACTGTGGTGCGGTGCAGCCATACTTAAAGTACTGAGTACAATTCTGATCACCACATCTAAAGAAGGACATTGCAGAACAGGAAAATGTACAGAAGAGGGCAACCAGGATGATCAGGGGCCTAGAGCACCTTCTTTATGAGGCAAAGCTACAACACCTGGGGCTATTAAGTTTAGAAGAAAGACAACTGCAGGAGGACATGATAGAGGTCTATAAAATCATGCATGTTGTTGTGGAGAAAGTGGATAGAGAGACATTTTTCTCCCTCTTGCGTAACACTAGAACCAGGGGTCATCCCATGAAATTGATTGCCAGGAAATCTAGGACCAACAAAAGGAAGTGCTTTTTCACACAACACATAATCAGCTTGTGGAATTTTCTGCCACAAGATGTGGTGACAGCCAACAACCTGGATGGCTTTAAGAGGGGTTTGGATAACTTCATGGTGGAGAGGTCTATCAGTGGCTACTAGTCGGAGGGAGATAGGCCACCTCCAGCCTCAAAGGCAGGATGCCTCTGAATACCAGTTGCAGGGAAGTAACAGCAGGCATGCCCCAACTCCTGCCTGTACGCGTCCAGTGGCCTCTGGTGGGCCACTGTGTGAAACAGGAGGCTGGAGTAGATGGGCCTCCTTGGGCCTGATCCAGCAGGGCTGTTCTTATGTTAGACTAGGACCAGGCAGGTCACTAATCCCAGTTCAAATCCCATAGCCTCAAGGCTATGGAGCAGCTTCGAAAGTTGCAACAGCTTAATGAAGCCACGAAGTGCTGCCTGAATCATGCTGGCTGGGTCTCTGGATGTTCTGCTTGGTGGGGAGGGGAAGCATGGGAGTGCCACGAGAAGTGCCGGAGCTCCGCTCCTGCGGCTGGAGAGGTGCCGGAGCTTTGCTCCTGACCATTCCTGCTCCACTACATCACTGTACTTCACATGATCAATGGCAGCAACAATAACAGGATCCGGTGTTGAAGCTGCTAAACCCTGACCCAAATTAAACCAGATACTGACCTCTAGTGGTAGGAGGCAGCAAGTATAATTGGAACCAGAGAAACAAGCAGTCCACCATCACATTAATCATTTTTAAAATGTTGTTGTTACTGTTTAGACAAACATGTGCATTTCCACCCCCCTTCATATTATCTGTAGAGCAGAAGACAGGATAGGGCAAATCTTTGAGTGGGATTTTACAAAGAATATTTCAGGTATGCCGTTTCCCCCCAGTCCTTGAAGCAAATGCATTCCCTGCTGGAGAAATAAGAAAGGCTGGATGAGGCTTCCTCTTATGTGAAATGCATACTAGAGAAGCCTTTGATTTTATCAATGAGAGATGATCGGATTCATGAAGAAAGTCTCTTTCAGTTTTCCACATCTACATTTCAAAACAAACTCCTAAGTAGGGTTGTCAACTCTGACTGAAACAATTCCAGGAGTTGTGTTTTGTTTTGATCTTTTAATCAATGTGTCTGATATTGTTCACAATATCAAGCCATTAACACTTCCAGAATTGTTTTCAACTGTCACCCAAGGATTGATGCTAATTCCTTGAGACTCCATGCCAATCTTGGAGGGTTGGCAACCCTATCATCTGAGTATTTGGGCTCATGATCCACTGTAGAAAATAAACATTTTGTATTATATATTTTACATAACATTGGTGTTACTGTTCATTTTGTAGAATTTCCTCCCAATGAAGAGGTGGATCATTTGAAATGTGATGGGAAATTTTATTTTATTGGTTATTTTATTGAGTAGATTTATACCATGCTTTACTGTGGAAAGACAATATTCAAAGAGTCTAACAAAAAAATCCAAAATATAAAAGAAAACAAAATATCAAAGATATGAAGATCAAGATGAATCACAATTAATTAAAAAAATGAAATCCCTTAAAGATTCATCACAGCACAAACAATAACATAACCATGACAGCCATCACTGCCAGTTGAAAGCCTGCCTAAACAAGTGTATTTTTTAGCATCACTTTATACAACAGTTCTGTTGAGCAAGCAGTAACAGACTGCTGGTTTTCTTCACCTGAGTACAACCCTCTTGTGCGGATACTGGAATAAAAAGTCTCTGGTGTTACATTTTATTATTTATTCATTCATTCATTCAGTTTATATACTGCCCTTCCTAAAGTGTCTCAGGGCAGTTTACATTGACATCAAATACACATAATAAAACAATTAAAATCAGAAAACATTTAAACCAGATTAAAACTCATTAAAATTCAAACGAGACATCATTAAAAGCCAGGCTAAAAAGATAGGTCTTTAAGGCTCTCCTGAAGGCCCCCAAACATAAGAACGTAAGAACATAAGAACAGCCCTGCTGGATCAGGTCCAAGGCCTATCTAGTCCAGCATCCTGTCACACAGTGGCCCACCAGATGCCTCTGGAGAGCCCACAGGCAGGAGCTGAGGGCGTGGCCTCTCTCCTGCTGTTGCTCCCCTACAAGTGGTATTGAGAGGCACTGTGCCTCTGAGGCTGGTAAAAGCAAATTCCTAGTCTCATGTGTAATGCAAATCATAAATGAGTTTCCGTGGTGTAACTGTGGACAGAATTCTTATCTGGACATTTTTGTAAAGAAGCAGTTAACTACATTAGCTTATTTAACAACTTTTCTTTAAAAGAGGATGGAGGAAAGGCTATAATAGCCTTTGGGAGAGAGGGGAGGATAAAGGTGGCCAAGAATGTACAGGTCTTGCCCAACAACCAAAAGGACTAAAGTGGCAGAGCCTTGGGAATATTGCTCCTGAGGGAATTGGCAAGGGGTGGAGCTATGGCTCAGGAGGCAGGGAATGTAGTAGTCAGTGCTATAGAAGCACCTGCCAAACCCCATCTGTTCAGAGTGCTCTGTTTAACCTGCTTGGTGCTACATCATCACTCTTCAAGCAGGTTCCTGGATCTTCTAGTCAGCTTGGAACAAAGACTGACACCTGTGTGCTTTCTTCTTATCCTGCTGACTGTGTTTGACATACCAACTGCAAGCAGTAGACTGATTATATACAGCATCACTTCCGTAGAGATCGCACCAGAGAAGCAAGTGATGGAGCCAGGTCAGTTTAAAAGGAAGCCTCCCTCTCTGTGTGTGTGTGTGTGAAATATGCAGGGTCAGGATCTGTGGCAAAGAGATTTGCTAGCATTCTGACTGAAGAAAGCTTGTTTAAAAGGGCTCACTTAATTTTGTTAATTGCATTTTAAGGATCTTTCCTGGTTTATCTTTTCAGTCCTATGGAAACTGAAAACTTGGGGCTTAAATAAGCCTAACTAGGATTGTCATCTTTGAGAAGACTCTCCATGTTTGGGGCCTTGCCTGACCTTGAACCAGAAGGGTGTTTCACAGAATCGGAACACTGCCCTGGCAAGATCAATAGCAAGATCAATGAGCATTAGTGGTGGTCATGTGACAAAGCAGCAAGCCTTCCAGATCCACTCTGTCATATGTTTTCAGCCTGCAATAATCTCATCTCTGCACAAGTTGAAAATTGAACTAGCCACATGGTGGAGCAATTGGGCGCATTCAAAGTGTTCTTGTGGGGTGCTCCCTTTATTTCTATTGAGAAAAGATGGAATCAAACATCAGCCAGATGTGTGTTTGCCTGAGGCTGTAGTTCTTCAGGAGGCTGGTGGTGTGACGGAACTATCATTTCCACTGATGTACCGCTCATTAATTTTGTTCTTCTGTCACCTCTGGTCGAACAGGTTTAATGGGTTTTTGAAGTACTAAAAAGCCTGCAAGATCAGTTTGACTAGAGGGAGAAGTGGCAGGGGGCAGGGGAATGAGTATACATCACTGTGAACTACAATGGTTCTCTTACACTTATATCCTTTTTGCTATGTAAACCACTTTGAGAACTTGTTGAAATGTGGTATGCAAATAATAACAACAATACTATCTTTGCTTGTCTGATAGAAAAACTGTGCCTATTTCTGTTCTGAAATGCTCATAAGATCAGAACCTCACCTGATGTAAATGGGAAAATGGAGTTGCCCTTTGAAACAGGTAGAGGCTGATTCCTTAGCCACTACTTTTAATTTCTGTCTCGGCTTCAGATTGTACTAAGAAACTAAATTGTTTCTTAGATTCAGTTGTTGTAAGATTCCAGTTTTGTGCAAAGATATTTGGCAGGTTTTTCAGAATATTAAGCAGAAATGGTGACAATTCCTGGCTAAGGGAGGCAATTCTTCCCTTTCCCTCCAGTGCAATTTGTATCAAGTTCTTCTGCCATGTATATTCAGAGGCGTAACTAGGGAAAACGGTGCCTGGGGCAAGCACTGAAATGGCGCCCCCCTGCGCCCCCAACATACTACATTATACTTAGGTTTTTCCTCACAAGCGCCCGCTGCCACCGCCATGCCAGGCCACTGACTGGCTGCCAGGCGCCAGCAAAGCAATGGGGGGGGGCACGGGCGGCGCGGAAGGGACCGCTCGTGGGGGAGGGGGCGCTGACGTGCTCCCTTGACTGCTGAAGCGCTGCTGCACTGAGCAGGAAACATTTGTATTAACAAACAATTTTAAAAAAAATTGAAAAAAATTTTTTGTCATGGCGGCGCCCCCCATGTGACCAGAAAAGATGGCGCCTGGGGCACGTGCCCCCCCTGCCCCCCCTATAGTTACGCCTCTGTGTATATTTCAGAACACGTGTCTATAGTCCAGCAAGTGCACTCCTGGAACTAACACAGCAATCTCCTAGTTAGTTATCTCCAGTCCAAACCACTAACTTCAATAGGCAGAGGCGCTCTTAGCCCTGGACTTCGGGGCTGAAGTCCAGGGCCTCCACACCCTCTGGGACCCCACAAATCCTCTTTAGTCTGTCCTGGGTGATGTGGCTTGTGCCCTCAAGAACCTACAAGTTAAAAAAATGATGCTTAACTTGCAGTGGCGGGGGGCGGGGGCGGGGGCTCCAAAGGCCTTTAGGTCCAGGCTGCAGAATTACTAGGTGCACCTCTGTCAGTAGGACTAGTCTAGGCAAATGCTTTGAGGATGATAGCTTTACAGGTCACTCCTATGCATGTAAACTGGGAAGTAAATCTCACTATATTCGACAGGACTTATTCCTAGGTAAGTGTGTACAGAACTGCAGCTGTACATCTCTGCATGTTTACTTGGAAGTCCTACTGAAGTCAGTGGGAGTCGACTTACTCCCGGGTAAACATGCTGTGGCTTGCTCTGCATAACTTTGGAGGTGCTGAACCACTTTGGAAAGTAATACTGGCCTTGGATCAGGTATACTCTATCTGTGTGTGTGTGTGCATGAAGTGCCTGTTTTAAGGTTGCATCTTTAATCTTAGTGAAGTCCCACTTTCAGGGTGATAAACTCACAAATATGACAGAGCCATGGGTGAGCTATGGCTAAATATTTTAGAGAATGCATGTGTTTATGAACCATGAAATGCTAGCTGAGGCCAGGGAAAAGAGGCTCTGATTTCAGTCTGCCAGTCCTCGTGTTGTGGCCAGGGAGGAGGGGGCGCATAAGGATTTGGCTTAAAATGCCTGCCTAGCTGCCGCAGTCCTCTATTGCAGGCCCGGAAATGAGTGGAATCACTAAAGACATGAGCAGGAGCAGATCCAACATCTAAGTAAGTGGGCCTGTTTGGCAACCTCAGTGTTTTTCAGTTATGAGGAATGGGTGGCATTGGACCTCTTATTGGAGAAAGTTGAGGGTGAGCAGTGGCTAATAGCTTCAACATGTCATTGCTTATAATGGAAATAACTCAATGCTAGGCGCCCACTTCTTTATAATGCTTCCCGTGTTCTAACACTGCACTTTGGCACTGAAAACATATTCCAGGGCTGAGTTCACAGCTGCCATAGGCCAGTCTTAGTGAATTCTGGTTCTAGAGTGCTGGACTAGGACCAGGGAGATGCAAGTTCAAATCCTCATTCAGCCATGAAACTAGCTGGGTGACTCTGGGCCAGTCACTTCTCTCTCAGCCTAACCTACTTCACAGGGTTGTTGTGAGGAGAAACCTAAGTATGTAGTACACTGCTCTGGGCTCCTTGGAGGAAGGACGGGATATAAAAGTTAAAATAAATAAAATAAATAAAAATATTAGCCATGACTGTAACCAGTTCTCTTACCAGTTCCTGCGCTCCTTAAAGAGAGTACATTATCCAAAGTCTAATCCATTTGCTAGCAAGAGCTAAAGTAAACTATCATTTTAAGAGCTCAGTTTGGGATGTTTTTTATATTTTGTGAGTAGTTTATTTTATTGTAACGTTTATCTGCTGCCTTTCATACAGTATTTCTAGGTGCTTTCTGATAGAAATATTAAAACAATAATACAATCCAATAGGAATATTAAGACAATAATTAAGACAATAATAAAAACAATTAAAAGCACACAACAATAAAACCATAAGAGGCAGTTCACAACACAGCACTAATAATAAAACCAGCACTCCCAAGAGGGCAAAGACCTGTCTAAATAACTAGGTCTTCAATTCCCTTTTAAATATAGTCAGGGAGGAGCGGATGTCCATTGAGACAGCATTCCAAAGTATGGGGGCAATGACTGAGAAGGTCCTGTCCCATGTGTATGACAATCGAGCCTCTCTCAATGTCAACATATAGAACAGAGCCCTCGCTCATGGCCTTGCCAAGTGGGCAGAAACCTTTGGGAGCAGGCGTTCTTTCAGGTATCCAAGGTCCAAACCCTTCAGGACTTTTAGGTTCAGGTGATAACCAATACCTTGAATTGGATCTAGAAACAATTTGGCAGCCAGTGCAGCTCTTTCAAAATGGGCATAATATGCTCCCATGGGCAGCTCCAGGCAAAATCCTAGCTGCCACATTTTGTACTAGCTGAGTATTCTTCAAGGGCAGCCCCACGTAGAGCACATTGCGGTAATCCAGCTGTGACTGAGTTACTGTGGCCAAATCTGCCTTTTCGAGAAAGTGACAGAGCTGATACACTAGTCAAAGTTCATTAGTTCCCATGGGCACCAGGCTTGGAAATGAAAGAGGAAGGGAGTGGTCTGCTATCGCACAGGTAGTTCTGTATGGGTGAAAGAGCTCGCATTCATTCATTCATTCATTCAATTTTTATACCGCCCTTCCAAAAGGGCTGAGGGCAGTCTTGCAGCAGTATCTCCAGCATGCTGGAAATACTTGCAGTTGCAATGTGTGTGATTAACTTGTACCACTTGCTGTTGCTAGATATCAGTGAGGGCTGAGTCAGAGGGAGGAGACACTGAAATGGCTAGGATAAGCACATGTAGTGACACTAGCTGCAATACCAAGAGCCCATGAGTGGCTCAAGCATTTGTATTTCCTGGGTTCTCAGGGATAAAGCTGGTATCTCTCCACCCCGATGACTCCAATATTATTTGTTCTGTGGCTTGCTTTTGCATTCTCCCATCCCTGTGTTGCCTCTGGGGATAGACATGTTTATGACATTTACCTATCAGTGCTACAGACAAAAATAAAAACAGAGGCTTAGCCGGCAATCTTAGGTGATGAACCTCTTCTGCAGTTTTTCAGTAGTCTTATAGGACAAAGTATTACCACACTTATGCAACAACAGAAGGAGCAGGATAAATCTCTAGAATTATACCAGTTTCCCTTCCTTTGCTTCTCTAGCTTTGCCGATTCTGGCATGGTGGTCTTCAGTGTGTACACCTGACCACGGTCAAGCTTTTACTCTATGAGAGGTAGAAAGATGGACTGAAAACCATAATCTAGGTTTGGGTCCTAGCAACACTGGCAAGACAACTCCCACACTAGGTGTATCATGCATACCTGTCTGTCATAGACATTGTAGGTCTCGCATGGCTCCCATTATCAAAATCTTCTTGCCACAAATGCATGGGAGACCTGATGAATGCACAGAGAAAACAAGGTTTTGAAATTCTGGACATTATATCAGGGTTTTTTCCTCCAGACAAAGCTTGCATAGGAGCTTCGTGCTATAGCTATCTATGATCTGGAAACCAAGCATTTGCTTTCTGAATGTGTTTTTCAAATGATATGGACCAATGGATGCTTGGGGATGCCAAGAACTGATCTGTTTTGCTTGTCTGTTTCATCACTGAGGATGGCTACTGTCAATCTGATGTAGTGGCATGGCAACCAAGTTGATCCCATATATGTGAAGTAAAATGTGCAGCGGGGGGGGGCAGGAAAATCTCTGATTTCATAGCATATTGGTTTGGCTTTCGAATGCTGCTTTAAAAAGATGTGTGTGTTCTTTTTAATGTGACGATGTGGCAGGTAGCAAAGGTTACACCTGATGTTAGTTTGCAATGGATTTTTCATTCAATTTGTAGATTGTGCTTGTATAATATTCATGTATTTATTTTATTTGTACACCACCCTAAACTTCTGTGTCTGGGCGGTTTACAGCAAAGTAAAAAAGTCAAGCAGCGACTGCTGTTTATAACATTATCCCACAAGGAAAAATATCATTTGCTACATAGTCCTGTTTGCAGTCTTAATAAGTGCTTCAACAATGGGTTTGTGACCACAACTGCACCATGGAATGGGATGGCCCCTTACTGGCCAACATTCAGACTAGCAAAGTGCTGATGTGGCTAATGATGCACACTTCAAGGAAGGGATTGGTTTCATTGATCTCCACTGTCCTCTGAAGCTGACTGAAACTCCTGAAAGCATGTCCCTGAGGTTTGCACAGCCCTCAGGAACATATTTCAGGTCACAGTTGGCTTCAGAGGGAAGGGGAGATAGATGAAAATCACCCCTTCTTTGAAGCACACACAATACATGTTAGCTGCACCAGTGCTTTTTTTTTTTTTTTAAGTCTGGATGTCACTGAGTTTTCTGCAGCATTTTTGGTGGTTGCACAGAAAAAAGTTCTTGTGCACAGTTGGGAGGAAACAGATGAGCTCTCTCATACATGATCCTTCTTTGAATGGAATTTCTTAATGTTAAATATTATCCTGTCAGCAGTCTGACAATAAGCACCCAAATCCCTCTGGCATTTTTATTTAGTAACCATGGCCAAAAAGATATATTCTGAACACAATTGTGGTTTAAAGACAATACAGGGCAAGGTAATCAGTTCATTCCCCCTATTATTCTTGACTTGTATTTCTGTATTAATTTTCTCTGAACATTATCCTGGGTAGGATAATAGTTCCTTACCCCACCTTACTAGTGACAATGAAGAATAAAGGCTTTAGTGAAGTCAGATCATCACAAAATAAGAAAAGTCTGTCCTTCCCACACTGTTCTACCAAAGCAACATATGACCAATGCCTATCTGCTGACACTTCAGGCGTTTTCTAATTAGGATCTTTTCCAAAAAATGAGCAAAAGTCTCATAAACCAGTAGCTCACTCATGATAGCAACACATGACTATAACATGCAAATTGTTGAAAGCTGCGTCAGTCAATTAATCCTTAGCATATTTCTCTGCAGAATTCATAATTTTATATATAAGTAAACTGAGGAATAGACCAATCCAGTGCCTTGCCCAAAGTCACACAGGAAATGTGGTGAGGAGTTGGAAAAAACACCAGTCAGGCAGCAGCTGGTAGAATTGCAGGAAGGTGACTGGGTTTTGCATATGGTTATTAATGTTCTGCTATGTCCTTGTTTGGGGAGGGATTAGTGTGCCCTTGATGGGCCTGTGCTATGGCAGAGACTTTCTTCTCCATAAAGGCCTATCACATGAGGCTGTTTTTGCTTCTTGTTCTTTGTGGCTTTATCAGGTGGCATCAAGCATCACTTGCAAACACTCCAAGGAGCCACCACTAGCTTCTATTGTGCTCAACCACCTCTTCTCCTAAAACCACCCTCTCCTTCCTTTACTCTCCTAGAGATAAAAACCGTTGTGTATGAAATGATCCAGATTGCACTAGTAATTGTCAGTCAAGCAGCTGCTGTGTGGGATGATTCAACAGTGGGCCCAGAAAGCATTCCTTTGGGGCTGCAGTATGATCTTAACCATGCGGCCACATCTCCAGTTGAGCCACAAACAGTGGGATATGATGATTCCTTTTATTAGGCTGGCTTGGCAGAAATGCCAGGAAGAAACCGTAATGTTCTTTTTCAAGCTAAAATGCTCCAAGTAAAAATAACATAAGGCCATGTAGGCTTGGGTAGATTAGGTAGTAAGTGGCTCTATCCATGAAATGTATTTATTTGCTAAATTTAGAATTGCATGTGTTTGGTCCTGAGAAACATCCCCAAGTCAGCTTACAAAGGAAATTAAAAATGGCAAGATATCAAATAGTAAAGCAATATACAGCAACAAACATAACATAGAATCAAATAAAAGCACATCAGCATTGTAATTAAAACAACATCCAATATAATATCTAGCAGCAGACCATATCAGCACCTGAATGGTTCCTTAAAGAGCCAGGTTTTCACACTTACCAAAAGGTGACAGGTAGGTCTTCCTTGAGAGAGTATCTGACAAATGAGTGAAAAGGCCCTTTCTCAAGCCTACCCAGTTCACTTCAGATGGTGGGGAACACAGAGCACACCTATGTTGACTGGAGCACTCAGAGAGGCACATGCAGGAGAATGAGGCAGTCCTTCAGATATCCTGGACCCAAACCATTTAGAGCTTGAAAGGTTACAGCAGCACCATGAGATGAACTCGGAAACAAATTGGTAACCAGTTAAGTTGGAATAATTTTGAAGTTATAGGCCCCATGCAATGACATGATGGTTAAGAGCCTGATTGCTGCATAAGGAGATGAACATCCCAGGTCATAGCCTACTCAGGATTGTGAATAGATTAAAGCTCATCTCATCTTCACTGGAATTTAAATTAGCTTTCATCCAACTGCTTCAGCTTCATTTGGGAAGCTAAGGAAGGAAGGAAGCTAGTTCTGAGGAGAAGGTTAAAAGCTAGTGCTGAGATTAACATGGGGGCCTGAATGAGCATTGTATCTTAGTGTTTGTCATGGAATATAATCCCACTGCATTAGGGGTGGGTTTTGTTTCTGCCCTGTCTGAACCACACAGCAACTCGTGTTTGACAAATAATAGTACAAAATGCAACTATACAATCATTACATAATCCTTACACAGCCAAGTGATCCACTTGCTAGACAACTCACGAAAGAGAAGGGACTGAATTCCAAGTTTGTTTTAAACAGTCAAATATAATGGTTACGAATGCTCTGGGGATAGTGGTCCAAGTTATTTGTAACCACTCTGCACACACTTGTCTTTTGTATCTTATGGGGCTCTCTCAGTTCAGCATCCAAAGGAGGAGAAGGAGAAGGCCTGGAAAAGTCAAAGGTCAAGGTGATTATACCAGATCCAGGACCACCACCACCACCCCATGTCATGTGGGGAATGGGGCAGAAGGTTCAGGGCATGAGGCAGAAGACCTATGATCCAGAGCCTGGGTGACCTTGTGCTGCTGGCCTGGGACTCCCACCCCCAACACACACACACACACACACACACACACACACCAGGAGAATGAGGGTAAACGCAATCTAGCACCTCCATCATTTAAGAGAACATCTTCTTTGCTATGAACCACACCGCCCGTTGAGATAATCTGGAGAGGTTCGTTTGCAGTTGCCACCAGCTTGTCTGGTGGCTACTCAGGGACACGCCTTCTCCATTGCTGCCCTGAGGCTTTGGAACATGCTTCCTGATAAAATAAGAGCCTCCCCATCTCTTACAACTTTTAAAAAGGCTGTCAGGATGCATTTGTTCACCCAGGCTTTTAATTAGATATTGTTTTAATTGTGTTTTAATAGTTCTAACATTCTAAATTTTAATTGTTAAAATGTTTTAATCTTTTTATTGGTTGTTTTTATTGTTTTGTTGTAAACTGCACAGAGAACTCGCATTTTGGGTGGTATAAAAATGTGTTAAATAAATAAAATAATCATGACTAGAGGACACATCCCTTCCTTCATCCTCTGATTCAGGGTCGTTCTCTGTGGAGCTCCAGTCCTAATAAAGGCCCCTCAGCACCACTGAAACCAGTGCTTAAGCATAAGGAATTGGGCAAAGACCCTTTAAGAAACAGAGCCTTCCCTAGGGAAGGGGTGGAGTCACTTCATTCTGCATGTGCAGCAGCCATATAAACACCTATCCTCTACACCAGGCCTGCTCAACTTCGGCCCTCCTGCAGATGTTGGTATACAATTCCCATAATCCCTGGCTATTGGCTGTTGTGGCTGAGAATTATGGGAGTTGTAGTCCAAAAACAGCTGGGGGGCCTAAGTTGAGCAGGCCTGCTCTACACCAAGAAGCAACTAGAGCAACATCTGCTTTATGTGGATGTGCTTGGAACTAGTTGAGGATCTGATTCCTTTGTCCTCAGAGCTGTCTGAGGTCAACCTAGAGCAGGCCTGCTCAACTTTGGGCCCTCAGCTGTTTTTGGATGATACCTCCCATAATCCTCAGTCACAATGGCCAATAGCCAGGGATTATGGGAGTTGCAGGCTAACATCTGTAGGAGGGCAAAAGTTGAGCAGCCCTGGCCTAGAGCAAGGTAGACAGGAACACTAGAGTAGTTGAGGTGACAAAGTAGTAGTTTACAGGTGTAACGCAGGAGCAGGACCATAGTGGTTCCAGCATCCAGGCAGAAAGGTGGAGGAAGGAGCAGCAGAGAGGGCTAACCGGCCCCTGTGTATCTTCCCTGTTTAGGGAAGAACAGGAGAGGGGGTGGAGACAAAGCTGGTCTAAGGTGTGAGGATCCATGAAGAGAGGCACACTGCTGCTCAGCAGCACCAGGAATAAAGGACAAAGCTCTCTATTTCTTCTAATTAATTGGTATTCTGTTCAAGAACTCCTCCCTCCAAAGGCCACATCAGAAATAGCATCATATTGTAACTCTCTTTGAAAAGGTGAGATTATGTTCTTATTGGGTCTACTTAAAGAGAGACAGCAAGATCAGAAAGAGCATTAATTCTCCCAAGCAAAGCTCCCATGCAGGTGGGTGGGAGTTGCAGTTGTGCTTGATGGGTTGTGGTTGGTTGGTTGGTTAGTTAGTTCATTTATAAACCGCCCCATCCAGGGGCTCTAGGAGGTGTACAGCTAATTTAAAAAACATAAAAGCAAGCATCATTTAAAATACATGACTTAAAACAATATAAAAACAATTTTAGCACAATTTAAAACCAATTAAAATACTTTAAAACCATTTTAAAACCTTGTAAGGTCAAGCCAAACAAATAAGTCTTTAGGGCTCTCTTAAAGGCCAACAACAAGCCTAAACTGTGGATATCTGCCGGGAGTGCATTCCATAGGCCAGGAGCAGCTACAGAGAAGGCCTGGTTCAGAGTTGCCACCAGACATACTGGTGATAACTGGAGACAGACCTCTCCAGATGACCTCAATGTGCAATGGGGATCATACTAAAGAAAGCGCTCTCTAAGGTAGCCCAGACCCAAGCCATTCAAAGCTTTAAAGGTAATAACCAGCACTTTGTATTTTGCCCAGAAACATATTGGCAGCCAGTGCAACTGTTTTAAACCATGCATAATATGGTCTCTCTGGGTTGCCCTGGAGACCAGTCTGGCTGCCGCATTTTGAACTAACTGAAGTTTCTGAACTATGTACAAAGGCAGCCCCATGTACAGCACATTGCAGTAGTTAAGCCTGGAGGTTTCCAGCTGCTGCACCACTGTTTTGAGATCGTTCTCTTCAAGGAATGGACCCAGCTGTCGAATCAGTTGATAGAAAGTGCTCCTGGCCATAGCCTCCACCTGAGATACCAGGGTGAGGCCTGGATCCAAGAGCACTCCCAAACTGAGTACCTGTTCCTTCTGGGGGAGTGTAATCCCATCCAGCAAAGGAAGATCTAACTCATCCCTCAGACTCCAATCCCCCCACCAATTAGCACCTCCATCTTGCTTGGATTCAGCTTCAATTTGTTATCCCTCATCCAGCCCAGGAGTGAATGCCATTTCCTAATAAGGTTGATGATGACGATAAGGAGAAATAGATTTGGGTGTCATCAGCATACTGATAACACCCTGCACCAAATCTCCTGATGACCTCGCCCACAGTTTCGTGTAGATGTGAAAAGCATTGGTGACAGAATGCAGCCCTGAGGGACTCCATATAATAGCTCTCATTTCGAAGAGCAACCCTCACCAAGCTCTACCATCTGGAATCTGCCTGAGAAATAGGAGCGGAACCACTGCAAAGCAGTGCCTCTTACCCCCAACTTCTCCAGGTGATCCAAAAGGATACTATTTTAAAATTTTTATTTAATATATTTCTATACCACCTAAAACTTGTGTCTCTGGGCAGTTTACAATTAAAACCATGGTTCAATACCATGGTTGATGGTATTGAACGCCACCGAGAGATTAAAAAGAACTAGCAGAGTCACATTCCCTCTGTCAGTTCCCTGGTACAGGTCATTCATCAGGCCAACCAAGGCAGACTTAACCCATAGCCCGCTCTAAAGCCAGTTTGAAATAGGTCTAGATAATTAGTTTTCTCAAAAACTGTCTGGAGCTGGTTAGCCACCTCTCTCTCAATCACCTTGCCCAACCATGGCCATGAGAGATTAGAGACCGGCCTATAACTATTCATTACTGAGGGATCTAGGGAAGGCTTCTTAAGAAGTGGTCTAATCATAGCCTCCTTCAAACAAGGAGGCATCCTACCCTACCTCAGTGATGAGTTATTGATATAGGCCATCTCCAACAATTTCCCTACTAGATAGAAGCAGCCAAGTTGGACAAGGATCCAGAGAACAAGTGGTGGGCCACACTGCCCCAAGCAGCTTGTCCACGTCCTCAGGCATCAAAGACTGAAACTGATCCAATCTAATACTGCGAGAGGGAATTCTGGACACCCCCTTCATAGGCTTTGCAGAAATAGTGGAGTCCATGTCAGCCCGAATACAGGAGATTTTGTCCACAAAGAACCCACTAAAAGCATCACAACAGAACAAAGTCTCCAGGGACTGGTTTGAAATAGAAGGAACCTGAATCAAATTCCTCACAACCTGCTGGACACTCTGCTAGACACGAACCTGCAGAAGCAATGCTTGCAGACCAGAATTGGGTTTTTTTTGCCAAACGCACTGCCTCCGCATAGACCTTCAAATGGGCTCCATGCTGTGTCCTGTCAATTTTGAGCTGAGTTCTCCTCCACTTGCGCTCCAGTCGCCTACCTTGCTGTTTCAGACCCCATAACTCCTCTGTATACCAAGGGGCTACTTTTAAAGCAGCTCAGAAGGGGCGCTTAGGAGCGATTGTGTCTACAGCCCTGGTGAGTTTCCTATTCCAGGTTCCCACCAGGACACTGACAGAATCTCTGGCAGGACCACCATCAAAACCCTCCAAAGCTTTTTGGAATCCTACTGGGTCCAGCAGCCATCTCAGGCGGACCATCTTAATAGGTCCTCCACCCCTGCAGGGCTGGGTTGTGGCTGTGAAACCAACCTTAACCTGGTAGTGGTCCATCCATGACAATAGGGAAACCACAGGATCCCCCACCCACAGAACACTCCCCGATCCGAACAAAAGACCCAATTGAGTGTGTGGCTGGTAACATGAGTTGGTCCTGAAACTATTTGGAATAGACCCATAGTTATCATAGCCACTATGAACTCCTGAGCCGCACCAGACAAGTCAGCCTCACAATGGATATTGAAGTGCCCCAGCACTAAAAGTCTGGGTGACTCCAACACCAACTCCAACACCAACTCTTAACCAACCTGGCATTGCAGAGGAGCAAGGCCAGGTTCTGTGGGTAGTCGGAACGAACTGCTCCCCAAGACCAGAAAGCTGACAGGGCAGCCAGAAGTGGAAACAGTTACTAAATTACTGGTTTCCCTTCCCCTGTAATGGCCAGCTGCTCTGGCAACACCAATTTTTCTATTCCCCACCACAACAGTAATAGCTGCCCCAGAGCTGCCGGGCGCACCCCCCCCCCCACTCCCTGCCTAAGAGAACTCAAACGCATTATAACAAAAGGCCCGGCACAACCCAATAAAAGGAGGACTAACAAACTTTAACCCAGACCTCCAACCCCACCTTAATATAACCCGCTCCACCCCTATCCCGCTGACTCCAGTCCCACACTGAAGCTGGCAGCCAAAGGTTAGAATAAAGATCAGCCTTGGATGAATAAAGAACAGCTGTGATTGGGATCAAAACTGGCTAATCATTAAAAAAAAGTCTTGTTTCCTGAAGCAAAAGTCATTTTATTTAGCAAACGAAAGTCTGAAACTGTCTCAGCCTAAGTTTGTAAGTCAGCGGTGCCATGAAACAAAATGGAGCACCATAAGAAGAAATGCATGCTTTTCAAATTGTTCCCTGTATTATTAACTGCCAAATTCCCCCCATATTAACTTATTGATTAGATTGCAAATGAGTTCAGATTAGAGCAGACTAGAATAGATTTAACTAGTCGATTTTAAGATTTTAAAAGTGAACAATTTCTCTAGGCCATGCTCCAAACATGTTTAGGCCGGTGTGGCTAACAGTTCTGCTTGCCGTGTAGTGATTGAACCATCTCTTGTGATTCTGGAATCCACTAAGAGATAATCTGTCCTGACTGGAGGCTGTTTCTGCTGTGGCACATTTCTGTTTCCTAATCTCTGGTTTCATTGTTGTCTCTACACACCTTGAGTCTTGTTCCTCCATTATTTGTAGAGTCACTTAGAAGCAGGGGTTGGGGGAAAGAGAGGAGGTGCCAAGAAGCCTTTCCGAGATCCATTGACTTTTCCTCCTTTAGTATTACATCAAGATGAGGCATGTTGAGTGGCTGCCCATTTTAAAGTCCCCATGATTCTCCCCAAACAGGTCTGCCCACTTTGGGGATAAGAAACTTTAAGCTGAGCTGTTCACTTTACAACTCTTATGCTAGTGCTGATTGATTTCCGTATGCTTTCAAGCTCCTGTTTTATTGCTCTCTTCTTGGCATACTGACCTGTCCTTTCATCCCAATGAAAATGGATTGCAGAGCTTTGCAAATGGATCTCCTGAATGCAGGAGTAATAATATCTTCAAAGCCCCAAATCAGACTTGTAGCTGCTTGGTACACATTTGTTAGCACTCTCTCCCAGTATTACAGGAAAATAAAACTGACTCATTTGCAAAGATGAATACATGGTACTTTCCCTTCTGTTTGCACAAATTCAGTTCCTTATTTATTTATTTATTTATTTATTTATTATTATTCATTCTATTTCTATACCACCCTTCCAAAAATAGCTCAGGGCGGTTTGCACAGAGAAATAATAAATAAATAAGATGGATCCCTGTCCCCAAAGGGCTCACACTCTAAAAAGAAACATATGATAGACACCAGCAACAGTCACTGGCGGTACTGTGCCGGGGGTGGATAGGGCCAGTTACTCTCCCCCTGCTAAATAATCATCACATTAAAAGGTGCCTCTTTGCCAAGTTAGCAGGGTTTCCCCTATATCATTATCCTCTCTCGGTAAGCTCAGAACAATTCACATGGGAGTTGCAGGCAGTGACACTGGATGTTAGAAGCTCCAGCAGTATGCTGCTCTGGATGTCGGACAGTGTTCCCAAATGGGCTGAAGTCTATCTAGCATTAACAGTGTCACATGGGATAGAAGTGGGGGAGCAGCTATGGAGTCATTCTGAATAAGTTGGGTAAGGTTTAAGAAACTCCGGGGGGGGTGGGATTAATAGAAACTATGTACAGTATTGAAGGCTGCAATCCTATGTACACTTAGGCTGAAGTCAGTTCCATTAAAATAAATGGGACTTTTGCCCAAATTAATGTTAATAGGATTACATATGAAAGAAATCACCTTATTTTAAACTGTGTCTGCCTATGAAACTGGTTCACAGATGGTGTACCTGGCATTTGCCTTTCCCACCAGTTGTCAGGCAATACCCCCAGGTAAGCATTCGTTACTGTCAGGCTGCTGGGAATCCAGGATGCTAACTGACCATCTATCCTGCTTTTATATTCCCTTGTGAACATTAAAATATGTTCTCAGATTGGACTAAATAAAGGTGCAGATTGCAGTTGTGATATTATGGATCCCCAGTACCTAAGGGTTTGAAATAGGAAGGTAGGAAGCTGCCTAATACCAAGACAAACCGTTGGTCCATTTAGCCCAGTAAGGTCTGCACTGACCAGCTGTGGCTTCTCCAAGGTTTCAAGCAGGAGTCTATTTCAGTCCTATGTGGAAATGCCAGAGATTGAACCCAGGACTTTCTGCATGCAAAGCAGATGCTCTGCCGCTGAGGCACAGCTCACCCAGCACAAATAATGTAGTAGACCATGTTTCATGTGAGGTGACATTTTTTGTTGTTTTGAAACGTTTGAGAATTTGAGCTCCAGAATGCTTTGATCTCAGCCTTGCCTTGTCTTTTGAAAGAACCTTTATTGTAACTCACTTTCTCCCACTCACTTTGTTTCAAAGGCCTTCTGTTCTCTAGGCTTGGTTGCAATATTTCTCTGACCTTCCTGTTGATACACCCACTGTGTTTGCAATACTGTACTACTCTTCTTGGGACGATTGGGCTGCTTTCCAGTTGTTAGCCAAAAGCTGGATGTTCCCATAAAGCTGAGGAGTTAGCTAAATTCTGTTCATTTTATCCTTAGCATTTGTCTTTAGCAGTGTACAAATTGAATTAGGGTTGCCTGTATCACCTAACACAATAACCACAGAACTGCTGAGATGGAAATAAAGCAGGCAGTTCATCCAGCCTTCTTAGCAAGAGGCTCCATATATCCCTAAGATATAGGAGTACATGATATTTAAATTGCACTGTGCCATGAACACATAGCAGGCAGGCAGCAACCATGTGATGGTGGCTTGTGAGATAAAGAGCCAGCATGGTGTAGTGGTTAGAATGCTGGACTAGGACCAGGGAGACCCAAGTTCAAATCCCCATTCAGCCATAAAACTAGCTGGGTGACTCTGGGCCAGTCACTTCTCTCTCAGCCTAACCTACTTCACAGGGTTGTTGTGAAAGAGAAACTCAAGTATGTAGTACACCACTCTGGGCTCCTTGGAGGAAGAGCGGGATATAAATGCAATAATAATGATGATGATGATGATGATGAATGTTTTAGAAAGAAACACCCAAATGGCTCCTGAAACAATGCTAAGGAATCTATCTATTCCAGAATTCCAGTCTAAAAAATGGCTAGAAAACTCCTTCTGGTTTATAACCTACCTGAAGGCCTGTAATCCACACTGGCTTTGTGCCCCTGTTTTTCCTTTAACTTCAATAGTTGCAGAAACCCATTGCGTTATCAACCCTTTAGTGCAGGGATGGGCATACATGGCCCTCCAACTGTTGTTGAACTCCTACTCCCATCTTCCCCAGCTGCAATAAATTTTAACTGGGGATGCTGGGAGTTGTAGTCCAAGAACATCTGGAGAGCCACAGTTTCCCACCCCTGCTCTAGTGGAAGGATTGCTATCTGGCAATCTATGGACCATGTCCAGCCTCCAGAGCAATTGTATTAATTGGCCTTGGTGGCTAATAACATTTATTGGCAATGTGGTAAATGTTTGCCTGCCATTTCACTTGAAAGGAGGGGAACGGGTTTTAAGGTTATCCAAGAGAGTTCACACTTTAATGTTATATCTGTAGATTTTTTATGTCACTCCCTAGCAATGCCTGACTACAAGTGCTTGATAAGCATGAACCTTTTACCTCTAGAGCCCTCTTCAAACATTGGCAGTGGAGGTCACACTGACAGTGCCAAAAGCAGGGAGGAAGTCCCGCCCCAGCACTGTCGCTCACCCCCTCCAGCTGGTTGATCATGAATACAGCTCTGTTTGTGTAAAGGGGGGAAAGCCACAACTGTGATGGCTGGCACTTCTGTGAGTGTTAACCTGGCGATCCAGGCTGTTGCTCACGGAAGCACCGGCCATCACAGTTACAGCACTTCCCCCTTCACACAAATGGAGCCATAACCATGAGTGGACGACTAGATGGGTAAGTACCAGAACTAAGGCGGGACTTCCTCCTGGCTTTTGGTGCTGTAAGCATGAGCACCACTACTGGGGATGTCTGAAAAGGGCTTAGGTATCACTCATTTTTATAGAGCCATGAAAATGGCTAGTGCAGGCATAACACTGGTATCTCTTAACCTTGCTTAAGAGCTAAAGCAGGCATAACACTGGTTGATTAAGAGATTGGGAGCAGGCCATAGACTCACAAACTTCCTCTCCTCTGCCATATGAATTCCTCCTCCATTTCCTTAAAACCACAGTTGAAGCTAACCTTGATTATTGTCAGGCAACTTATAATATTGCATTATGGTTGCATCTCCATTGACATTAAGCATAGTTAGTGCTGGTATCAGGACCCAGCCTGACCTGGACCCTACAGAAGCCTCCGCCGATTATGATGAGGAGATGAGCCCTGAAAGAGCCCCGGGCAATAATTGCAATCCTGTGGTGCTCACAATCCCAGAGGTGGTCTTGGGGGATCCAATATCCTGCACCTGGTCTCCAGGCAGAAGAGTGCCTGCCCAATTGTCTGAGGCTTCCCCTCCAGTGGGCTTATTAGAGGAGGAGTCAGCAAGTGTAGGAGTAAGAAAGCTCCAGAAGGCAGGGAGCCTCCTGCTCCTGTATCAGCCTTTCACTGGCATCCAGGCCTTCACTGATTCAACAGCTGGGAAGCTCCCAGTCTCTACCCCTTTACTTTACTGTTGCTGCTGGTCTCTGCCTTGTTTATATCCTGTAATTTAGGATTCATTTATTTCAAACTTATCTAACAATCCCTGGTTCTTTTTTGCTAGGCTTCTTCTGTTTTTCCAGTGAGGCCATTCACACGATGGGAGAAGATCCCCATTTTTCTCCCATCGTGTGGACCACCGGGCTCAGCTGCGAGCCCAGTGGTTTGCAAGCGGGCCACCCACCTAACTACCCCTGTCTTTAAACCAGGTTTGTGGAGCGAGCACTCCACAAACCTGGTTTAAAAAATCATGAGTAGCCGCGGTGTGGCTCCGCGCTGCGGCTACTCATGAGGAGACCCCCGGAGGGGAGGCAAAAAACCGCCTCCCAGCTCCGGGGGTCTCGCCAGCATGCCCTGTGTGCTCATGCAGGGCATGCTGGAGTTTCCGGGGGGGTGATTGGCCCCCACGCCCCCCCAGCCCCCGCCAACTCCATCACGGAGCCAGCAATGGTGTGGGCAGCTGATCCGGCCACCCAGGGTTCCCGCCCTGCTCATGTGCAGGGAGAGTGGGCTTAGCCCGCTCTCCCCACTTAGCTCCCCAAACCAGGTCTCACTGATCGTGAGACCCGGCTCAGTGACTTGCAGGCTGGGCCTGAATCTTTAGCACCATTTTCTACAATTATTATTGTGCTCTAAGTGTATTATTGTAGCACCTAGAAGCCTCTGACATTGGACAAGCTCTTGCACAATGTGCCAGTCATAAAGTAAATAACAACCCCCCAAGCTTGTTGTTATGCAAATAATATGATGAAGCACCCCTCTTTTAGGCTGCTCGCACCCACTGATGTTATAGAAGTCTCCAGAGTTCTTGCTTCTCTTGGCTGGAACCATGGCTACTTTTCACATTGCCCTTATCCCCGAGGCTGGTCACAAACAACTGTGTGATTCTTGTGAATCACAAACAACTGTGTGATTCTTGGGAGCATTCAGTTTTCACCAGCGTCTGGTTTCCTGGTCACAGCAGGTTGATGGAAGGGACTGTGGAGGGAAAGCCAATGAATCATCCAATTCAATTTCTTTTGCAGATGTTCAGTCTTTGGGGACCACTCTCCACATTGACTTGGCTGCTGAGAAGCCCCAGCACATTACAGGGGACTGCAGGCCATGTTTAGGGCACATATTAAATACACACAGGGCAGTGAACTTGCATTGACCGATGTGACCTGAGAGCATGGCCTGAATGCCCTCAATATTCCCTCATATTTACAGACTGCAGTGGAAAATTGGTGGTAATGGGCAAGTTCTCTTTCATGTCTGCCATCTTCTGCTTGATAAAGGAGAATCTTTGAACATTCTTGAACCCTTGATAAGTTTCCAGGGAACCCCAGTGTTTCCTGGAACACAATTTGAAAACCACTCACCCAGGGGCATAGCAAGGTTGAAGGTGGTCCTGGGGCGAGATTTGAGGTGGTGGCCGATGGTTGCTGCCTACCACCCACCCACCCACCCACCAGCCAGCTGCTGCCAGCCTGCCTTTGCCAGCAGTGCCTATCCAATTCTGTGTCAGCTGTGGTCTGATAATGCACCGCGCTAGTGCACTGCTTCATACCAGAGAAAAGGGCCATTGTTCTCACTGAAATGGAGCAAGTCCACCAGTGCTCAGAAATCTAAACTGGCAGTTGCTTTGTATAATGAGGGAAAGCAATTCTACTTCACCTTCATTGTGGCAGATATCACAGTGTTTGAAAATAGTTGTCATGTGACCAGGAGTGGCTTGTCCTAATAAGCCAGAGGGGTGCCTCTCCTTCTCAGAGCTCTGTGTGCTCTTCTTGCTCCCACCCCAACACTGAGAACCATGCTGCTTGTAGGCTGGGCATTCGTCAGGTAGAGCTGCACAGGCTGGTCGGTGATTAACCAGCCAGTTAATGAATCAACCAGCCATCCCCTAGAAATGTTCATCATCAGCATACAGTGAGATAATGTCACCCACTATTGAAATGCAGTCATCTCTGGGGTGGAATCTCTGCAACATTTTGAGCAAGTTGCAGAGGTTTGCACAAGATCTGAAGAAAGAAATCTTCAAATGAAACTGCAGGGGATTGTCAAGTAGACAGGTCAGAGTTGCTCAGAATCCAAAAGCACCTTGAGATTGCCAGGGAATATCAAAGATCAGGGTCCCAACTATTTCCTATCATTTCTCCATAAAAGTATGTGCATGAATAAAAGTATGTGCATGAAAAAGTGAACAGTAGGGCATCCAGAAGTTTTTTTTAATAGATGACTGGGGAAAATCAGTTAGTCCAAGAACTGCATGTTCTAAATATATAACAATATAACAGATATTTGACGTAGAAACAAAACCTTCCCATAAGAATGAAGCACTCCTCTGTATCCATCCATCCATATTTCTATAGTGTAGTTTATCAACATATGGGAAATGATATGCAGAGTTGTACAACTGGTGTGATGGCTAATTTTCTTGGGTAACTTTCTCCATGCTGCTGTTGCTGCTGTCTTCTGGTTCTCCAGATCTTGAAGCTAGTTCCCTTCTTCCTGGCATAAAAACAAAATTCTAAAAAATTAAAATACAACTTTCAACCTTAAAACTGTACTCACTTAGGACAAATTACACATTACTTTAAGCCTGTCATCAGCACTAGTGGAGTGGGTTTACATTTTCTGTCAAGAGTAGTTACCCCTTGCCTCTGCCATGGGGATCACTCCCTCCCCACAGCTGATCCCTTCCTCCTCCCTATGGCTGAAATTTTACAAGGATAAAAGATCTCACTTGCATTTTTTAAAAGTGGGTGGGGAATAAAAGTATACAGTAATTTCAATTTTTTAAAAGAGGTATTTTAAAACTGCACAATCCCCCCAAAATATTAAAATGAGAAGAAATTTGTTCATTCATTCATTCATTCATTCATTCGATTTCTATACCGCCCTTCCAAAAATGGCCCAGGGCGGTCTACAAGGAGAAATAACAAACAAATAAGATGGAACCCTGTCCCCGAAGGGCTCACAATCTAAATCTTGTTGAATGTGTATGGGTTGGATCAAGATTTCAAAGGATCTTCCCTGCTCCCACCTCTTCCCCACAGCCCCCTGAACAGCTGTAGATGTAGATGTTTTGTAATTTCTCCAAATAAAAGAGGAATGTGTTGGCAAATCAAGACATCAGCTGGGCATATATTCACCAATGCTGTTGGCGGACAGTATGAGGGAAATTACTCAGAATAGTCCCATTGAAATTAAATGGTCAAGTTAAGCAATGCCAAACTTCTCCTTTTAATTTCAGTGGGACTACTTCGAGCAATTTCCCCTTCATCAGGTCAACCACTTAAAAACAAAAAACAAAACATTCCATAGCCACCGTTGAGCCTCAGTTTCCAGACTATAACATATGAACAAGAGCTGTGGTGGCTATGAAGATTGTGAAGCACGCTTACTGCAATCCTAAACATAATTTGGAAGTTGTGAAATCAGTCAGGCTGCTTAGTCAAAATAGGAATAGGCTGTAAAAGGTCAATAGGCTTTATTAGTAATAAGCTATAATAGAAGCGTCCCATGTAAGAAAGAACAGCTGTTTCCCATGGCTGGGCAGAGCCAACTAAAGGACATTCTGCCTGAAGCAGTTTCTGCCTTGAGGTCAGAGTATTTCGGGGTGTTTTCGAAGGGGTGCAACCCACACTGGCCTATGAACCGCTTTCACAAGCAGATACTCTAGAATGAGTTTGCTGCTGCCATAAAATTTGGGCATGCAATTAGCAACACGTGTGGCTGTCTCTGCTTGGTTGGAATATCAAAGGGCGCATGTTTTTAGCATCAGACAAGGAGCCTGTTTGACATGTGAGTGTAACCACAACAATGCAGAGCATAAGAATTGCCTTGCTCAGTCAGATAGAAGGCTCATTTCTTAGCATTGTGGCTTCCACAGTAACAGACAGATGCCCCTGGCATATCAATGTATGTGGAACTAAGTAGGAGAAGTTGGGTAGCTGTCAGGAACAATAACACAGCAACACAGTGGGGGGAAGAGACAGATAGAGGGAACAGCAACTAGGAAGTGCTTGTTATTACAGTGTGGAGTAGTAGGAGCAGATGGATCTTGAAGCTCACAGTTCTCTAATAAAATACTTTTGCATGATACATCTGCTTGATCCTTTGAGTGCAAACCCCATTTGAAACCACTGGGAAGTTTACAGCCATCCAAATTTGTCTTCAGAATCAGGTAAATCCTACCTCTAAATGCAGGATTTATCATGGGACAATATTTAATAGATAATTGATTGATGCATTTGTTTAATTCTTACTGAAACCTTCTAAGTTAGTGGCCAATAGCATACCTTGTGGCAAAGTCCTCCTTTGGGGAGGGTGTCCTAAAATTTTTGCCCATCCGTTTCATTGGATAACCTCCAGGCTCTAATGCACCCCAAATATGCAATTCCCCTGAAGATGACATGGCAGGAAAAGCTGGTTTCTGCCAAGCAATGAGGAAGACATGCCTGAATGAGAACTATTGGGAATTGGACCATGTATCCATGTCACTAACACTGCTGGGAAGGAAACTGTGACTGGGAGCCTGCTTAACATATGAATTAAGCAGCTCACTTTATCACCCAACCAGTCCTCCCCCAGCAGTTTCTAGGACTAGCTGGGTGATGGAGTGAGCTGGTTTTTTCCCATTTGAAACAGGCTCCCTGACTGTTGCTTGCTCAAAGCATGCTCCTTTGGGAGCTCAGCCAAGCAGGGTAGGTCACCCATGCAAATTACATGCCCCAACATTTCTGGCAGCTGCAAACTCATTCCAAACACAAGCTGTAAACCAGAGCCTGCTGGGAGTTAGCAGCCAAGAAAATAACTCTTCTGCCAGGATCGCTTGAAAGACGTGAAGAACAGTGCCCTTGGAAGAGAACTTTATGGTGCCACTTTCAGGTGGGATAGATGGAGAACACCCACACACCCCCAGCATGATTTAGGCCTGCTATAAGATGGGGTTTTAGTCCCTTGTTATATTGGAATTCCACGGTCTGAAATCTGAAAAAAAGCTCTAGGGATACATAAATGTATAAACAGCTTTGCCCTCTCCCCCACCATTGTGCCAAATATATTTGTTCAGTATAGAGCTATGCTGAGTGGGCTAGGGAAGAGTGGGAGAGAGACCTGCTAGAATCCCAAACTGACTTGGATACTTAAGGGAAACTCCGTGGAAGGTGCTGCGCAAGTTAAGTTCCTCTTGCCCTAGTGTAATTCTCTTGAGAGGGAAGAAAATGGACCTCCATGCTGACCTGGTGTTAGAGTAAATTGGCTGACATCCTGCCTCTCACAGCAGGGACACAGTGGAAGCAGCTGGATGCTTCCCCACTAATGTGGCACCTATGTACCCTGGTGGGGGTGGGGAGCAATTTTTAACAATCTTCTCTGCCTCTGGAAGTGCTCTGTGCCTTCCTGAGGGCTGTACAACTCTCGGGGACATATTCGGGCACAGTTCTCTTCCAGAGGCCGAGAAGCTCGTCAACAAATGCTCGTCCCCTCCCCCGCTCAATGTGCGGGTGCAGCAGCAGTGGAGAAGCTCGCTTCAACATGGACATGTCTTCCTGGCACATCCATATTGCCTTAGACAAGATGTCAGGCATTGTTATCTTTAAAAACGTGATCAAGGACTTAAAGTTTCTCTGGTCACTTTAATCAGAATTCCAAGCACTTTGAAAGCTACATTGTCAGAGTATCGCTATTAAACAGCTCAACCGCCAACCTGTCTCATTAAGAAGATCTTAGGGCTGTGGGATAAAGACTTGCAATGCAATCCTAAGCATGTTTCCTTGAAATTGAATCCCATTGAGTTTAATGGGGCGTACTCCCTAGTAAATGCATTTAGAATTGCACTGTTAAGATAGAAGTTGTTCTATGAATGCTTCTTACTGAGACTGGGCTACAGTTGCATACATTTAATATTGCAAAACAAGATTGATGTGCCCTTTCCCCCTACCTATGCATGTGATATGTACAATTATTGGAGTGTAAATTGATAGACTGATCAAACACTAAACAATAGAATTCCATCCCTCTCAGGCACTGCCCAAAATTCTACTGGAATGTCTGTTGTCCCCTTAGCTGGCAGGAATTGACTCGTGCTGAGGGCACACACCTCCAGAGCTTTCCCAATATGGTGCTAAAAGGGTGCAGCTTCCTTCTGTCCCACATCATCTTATTATGCTGATTAGTGTTCCAGCCTGCCAGTTAAGATCTAAAATGCTTTCTCAGCTGACAACACTTCTGTTGGGTGTAAGTAACTGCTAGGTTTTGGTTTCACCTCATTTGTGTATTATGAATAGGGGTGTGCATTTTGGAATTTTCTTGTTTCGATTTGTATCCAAATCAAAACACCCCCGTTTTGTTTTGTACCCAAATTTTCTGAATCCGAATCAGCCCTGTTTTGTTTTGTAGCCGAATTTTCCAAATCCGAATCGATTTGGATTTTTAAAAAGGGTCCCAGGGCAAAAAGAGTGGGTGGTGGTGGTAGTGTCCAGTGGGTGGAAGCTACCACCCAAATTTCAAAGGAATTAGGCAAAGGGCTGATTTTTTTGTAAATTTTCTAAGTTTACACATCTTTAAGAATTTTCCCATAGGGAATAATGGGGATTCCAGCAAATGTATCGCTTCAAATCAAGGGGAAAGGGATGACCCAGAGCAGAGTGTGGTGGGTGGTAGTGCCCAATGGGGGCAAGGAAACTTCCAGAATTATCTCAAAAGAATTAGAAACATAGGAAACTGCCATATACTGAGTAAGACCATTGGTCTATCTAGCTCAGTATTGTCTTCACAGACGGCAGCGGCTTCTCCAAGGTTGCAGGCAGGAATCTCTCTCAGCCCTATCTTGGAGAAGCCAGGGAGGGAACTTGAAACCTTCTGCTCTTCCCAGAGCGGCTTCATCCCCTGAGGGGAATATCTTGCAGTGCTCACACATCAAGTCTCCCATTCAGATGCAACCAGGGCAGATCCTGCTTAGCTATGGAGACAAGTCATGCTCAACCACAAGACCAGTTCTCCTCTCCATTGGGCAAAGGGCTGATCTTTTGTGAATTGTTGAAGTTTACGTGTCTTTTAAGATTTCTCCCATAGGGAATAATGGAGGTTTCAGCAGCCCCATAATTCCACTTGGGGGGCACTGGAGTTTCCCAGAGCGAGGGGTTGTGTAGTGCACATAGGGTGCCAACCACCTCCATACTCACAAGCCCTTGGGGTACTGGGTTTTGTGTTTCTGAGGTATTCATTGTAGATTCTCTGGTAGTATATGAGATTTTCAGTAAAAACAAGAATCCACTCTCATATGCTACCAGAGAATCTACACTCAGAACACCACAGAAACAACAGAACCCAGCACCCCATGGGTTAGCAACCCTTCCCCTGGCCAATGTGGGGTCAGTAAAGAGTGGCAAGACGCAAAAGAGCCAATGGGGAACAAGGAAGGAATTGTCAGCAGGTCAGCCCATGATTTAGGTCACCGATCAGAAGGCTGGAAGGGTGGGAAATTCAAAGAGATGCAGAGATCACCACAAAATGGAGGTCCGAAACAACAAAACGTTTTGTAGCCGAAACAGGGACATTTTGTTTTGTATACAAAACTTTTGGATCTGGAAAATGGGTGTTTTGTTTTGTCTACAAAACACCCGAAACAGGCTGTTTTGGGTACAAAACATTTTGTATCCGAAATGTTTCGCACATCCCTAATTATGAACTTAGGAGGTATGGAAGTAGGGACAGAAGTCACAGCACAAATTTTGCTAATGGCAAAGAGTCTCTCCATGATAAGAGACTGAGTTCTCCAAAAGGACTAAGGATCGTGAGGAGAATCTGACAGATCTTAAGATTTAAATTTTAATCATTCCAAAAGAGAAGCTAATGCAATCGACCAACATTTTGGAAATCTAAAAAGGTATATATTTAGGCTCTGCTCCATGACTGAGGAGCCACCTAATGGCAAAGCAGGGAAATGACTAGCAAGCCAGAGGTTGCCGGTTTGAATCCCCACTGGTATGTTGCCCAGACTATGCTGCCTATATTGGGCAGCAGCAATACAGGAAGATGCTGAAAGGAATCATCTCATACTGATGGCAATGGTAATGGGGATGCAATGGAGGTGGCAATGGTAAACCCTTCCTGTATTCTACCAAAGACAACCACAGGGCTCTGTGGTCACCCAGGAGTCGACACCAACTCAACGGCACACTTTACCTTTACTATGTGAAGCCATCTAATGGTGCAGCAGGGAAGTAACCTGCCTAGAGAGCAGGAGACTGTTGGTTCGAATCCCCGCGGCTGTGTTTCCCAGAATATGGGAAACTCCTATATCGGGCAGCAGAGATATAGGAAAGTGCTGAAAGGCAACATCTCATACTGCGTGGGAGAAGGTGATGGTGTGTTCTACCAAGAAAACTAGATGGTTCTGTGGTTGTCAGGAGTTGACACCAACTCGACAGCACAACCTCTCCTTTCCATGACTGTAGCACTAGTAACTTTTGGTTGAAAAGCAGTATATAAATATTTGTTGTTATTGTTCTACTGTCTGTCAGTTTGCCATCCCTTAGCCCCAAAGTCCCCATTCCTGGATCACGAAGGTTATGGCTTATGCGATCAAAGCCCAAACCATTAAAGCAAGAATTTTTGTACTTTGCTTCATTCAGAACTGCATGCTTGGAATGCACTGTGTGGTAAGTCCAGGATAGTAAAGCATTACCCTTTTTAAAGGCCTAATTGAGTGCCTGAGCCTTTTTTGTCAGCAGAATTTCCCTTTTGGGAAAGAAGTAAAAGATGTGTGTCTTCTCTCTAGGGCTGGAGAGATGCAGAACAGCAAGGCTGTATCCACCATACCAGCCTGTAGCTTTTGTGTCTCTTGAAGACTAGACATAGTTCTACAAGGGGCTTGCAGAAGGATTCCACAAAGAACATTTATTATATTATAATAATAATTATTAAGTTATGTACTATAGTTTTACACCTCTTTGAAAAGTAACGTTTTGCCAAGCAGTTTACAATTTTAAAACAAACAGGAAATCCATTTTTAAAGAAAAGTTACAACACACAATGTTAAGCACTTGGATAAAATCCAGCCACACCAGTTGAAGCCATGAAAAACAGCAGCTGACATGAAGTGTAAATTATGTAAATTTCTGCCCTGTAAATTATGTATAATAATGATATTTATTAATGTTCTGACTCCGTAATACTGCACCCTGGGGCTGCCGCAGGCTCCCAAAGCAGCTCCAGTGCTGTTAAGGACAGGCAGTTGCGCCAACGGTGTTCCCAGTTTTCCTCATTTGCAACTGTGAGGAAACTCTGTGACAGTACTGCTTGCTTCACAGCTGCCCATTCTTAATGGCCTGGGATGCCTTGGAAGTCTGTAGCAGCCCCAGGATGGTGCAGCGTTACAGAGCCATAGCACTGTGCATCGTGTCAGCCAGCATAAAATATTTGCACTAAAAATAATTAAAAGTCCCATGGAGCAGAATGTCTTGAGGGCCTGTTTAGAGGACGAGCCATGTGGAGGACTGCGGGACCTCTCCGGGCACAGAATTCCGGTCCTCCGCAGTCAAAAGCCAATGCACTATTCACAAGCGAATACATAACGAGGCACAGATATTTTAGCTTTTTGAACTGTACATTATGTATAATATTGATTAAGCACCTAAACAATTAGGCACAGTCCTCATGATTGTATCATGCCTACTTGTTTCTGTTTGGGCTATGGCTGCAATAAAAATAAAACTACTACTACTACTATTTTTTTAGGTGCTTAACAAATCTGTATTTTCTTGGAAGCTCAGTATTTTCAGGAAAAGAGCAGTCTGTATCGATGATGAGCAGACGTCAGTGTTGGAGGCAATTGTTCTTTACTGTTCCATATCAGCAACTGAAAGGGCCACAGGTGTCGCAAAGAAAAGCAATTCTGATGTTTGGGCAGGGATAGCAATTTATTTACTAGTGTGCACACATGCATTTATACACACATGTGCAGAGCATGAACACACACTAGAAAATGTCCCAATCGTACAAAAGGTCTTCACCTTCTATTTGTGTGCTTCTAGAACACCTTAGATATCTCAAAACCCTTTTCATGCCCATTGCTCCACCCCTCCCAAATCACACTGAACGTACGTCCCTCAGCTGTCCACTGACCTGGATACAGCCCTACGAAGAACTTGGAAGAGGACAGCACAAAAGCAATGTCATTTGAGCCAATTTCTGAAGAATCTTAGAGATAAACCCTGGGCAGGGTTGTGCAGGCTGATTTTTTCTCCAGAAGAGGGGGCAATTGCATCACTAATCTTTGCTGGGGGGCAAGGAAGGTCAAGCAGGGGTTCTACAAGAAGCCTGGGTCTTGCAGAGCAGGCTGTGGTGATCCAACACTTGGAAAGAGCAAGAGAGAAGTAATAGCTAGCAAAAAGCCATGTTTTTAAAAATCGGCTAGTATGCAGCCTTTGAGCTAACCTGAGAAACATTTACATTAGAATGTAGGCAATGCTGAAGTCTTTTTGTCAGGTCTTCTGGACTTTCAGATTTCAGGGCATCTGTTGCATGACATTATTTCCATTGTTGCATGGAAGAAAAAAATATGCAGCAATTCTTAGAAAGCAGGCATCTCCGAATCTCACAGATCCCCCCCCCCCGCCGCCACACACACACACAGGAGATGAGATGTAAGCCCAGGCATTAAGAGGACATCCACATGAATTGTCGCAGGTCACAGAAGCAGGTCATTACCCCGGCAGCATGCCACACCTGCTCTCTCTTAATAGGTTTCTGTTTGGACACTCAAAACAACATGGTAATGTTCCTGCAATTGCTGTGTAGTTTCTAGGCAGGGTAAGGTACCTGCCCTAGGCTGGCAGTGTTACGTAGCTGGTGTGGCTATGTGCGCAAGTATCCATAAATAATCCCTGGATTATAGCCCTAGACGGGAAGGAAGATCAGAGATTGTGAGAGAAAGGTAGAAAAAGAGAAAAATAGCTCCAGGAAAGGAAACACAATAACTACGTGCCATGTCACCAATGGTAATTAGCATCAGAATGAAAAGGAGCTGCCACAAGGAGTCAGAAAATTGTGTATACACACAGAAAGAGACACTTTTGGAGGAGCTCCCCTTCAATTTAAGGGCCAGTTCATAGTAGCATTTGTTTATAGTTGATCGTGTGGCAGAACTATTGACATTTTTGAGTACATGACCAATCTTGTGAACTTATACCAATTACTAACAAATGTTGGGATTGCAACCAATCACCTCTTCGGAGGCTCAGTCTACATTTTGAGGGTTTCTGGGTGTGTACTGAGCCACAACATCAAAATGTGCTTAAGCATTTACAAGACTAGTTGCTGGGAGCCAAACATTTGTAATAGCTTCAAGATATAACCAGACGTAACCAGTAATGTACTGCAGATTTTAATGAACATAGAACAACTTCCTATGCTTTTGATCTGAAGCATTAATACAAAACTAGAAGTGTGGGGAATGGTCAGAGAAAGTAAGAAAGCTGTTGTTTGGCTATACTGAAATCTTGCCATGGAGAACCTCCCTCACAAATGTACCCATGATCTGTCAAGGCTTTGGAATAAAGGAACGTGTTCACACTTCCTCTCTTAGGATTTTTTTAAACCAATTAGAAGGTCCTTCTTTTTAGAGAGGCCTTTTAGTGTTTCTAACTGTGACTTGTATCTGATGGGGCTTTAAATGGTTTTAATTGAGTTTCAGAGTTTAGCTAGTTTTTACCAAATTTATATTGCTCTCCCTATTTTGATGTGATTTGTTATTTTTGTGAGCCGCCCTGAGCCCTATTGCACAGGAGAGGCATGATAGAACTATTTTAAATAAACAAACATAGAAAAAGATAGGCCTAGAATGGTTTGTATCCTGCCCTTCCTCCACGGAGCTCATCCTTGTGGCATTTTAGCCTCGTGATCCTCCTGTAAGGTAGCTGAGGCGAGAGACCTTAGCCAAGGCTCCCCAGGCCACTTCACACATTGCATTTGCAGGTGTGCATTTGAAACAGCTGACTGTCACCTGCACCTTTAACACAATGTAAGGTTTGAATTGGACAAACACATGTTTTGCAAATGTGTATAATATCCAGGGACACCAGTTCCTAAACTGTGATTGACGGCAGCTTGATGAGTGTGCACTCAAGGGAAAACTGAGGTTGCCTCTCTGTGTCTGTGGGAAATGGCTCCCAATGAGACGTATAGTTGAGCAGGAGTTTATATTTAGCCTTTCCCATCCACACCGAACACTCCAGCCATTGTTGCCTGTGGCCTGCATCAATCCAATCCCCTTCCAAATCATTGTGTGTAGATGCACCCTAATATAGTGTGGGAATCAGCACTAGAGATGCTGCTACCACTGAAACTTCTTGGTTGCCTAATTAGTGACCACATCAGAGAGCACCTACTGATTATCATGATTGAGCCATCATCTTAAAATGTAGAAAGCAAGGTTTGGAAGCTATTCACACGTGCACCAAAAACCAGGCTAAGGAAGCCCAGCCCGGTTTTCAGTATGCTGTGTGGCTCCTGGCGGTGGCGTGGTAGCAAGGCCGCTTAGGGAGCCCACCGCTTCACCCAGGTTTTAAGCAGACTAAATGCTTGTGTGTCAGTGCCGCGGAACTTTGCACGGCACCTACACACAAGTAGTTGGGCAGTGGCAGGGAATAGAATGCACATGTTCTAATAAATAAGCAGTAAACAACAAGGACCTTTTACAGGTAGGATATGCACCCCATAATACACTGCACACTCACACAGTGCATTATGGAAGCTCTGGAGGCCTCCTGGCCCTCAAACCTCCCTGCCTGCTACTGGCAGAAGCCAGCAATTGTCTGGGTGGCCAACTGGCTGTCCAGCAACACAGACAAGTTCATCTGAGGGGGAGGTAAGCTTTTCGCAGCTTCCTCCCCTCAACCCTGTCCGAGCCCATTCTCCAATCATGAGAATGGGCTCTTGGTCTCAGGCTCAGCAAGGCTTCAAAGCATCTGGAACAGGCCTGGAATTAGTAAATTCAAGGCTCTGGACCTCATTGTAGCCAAGAACAGGCCGCCTTCAGCTCTGTTGGCTATACTAAAATAGTACTCTTGTCCCACAGGAAGATGCAGTATAAATTTTAAACATTCAGAAGTCAAAACTTCAGATCTTAGGGGGGGAACCAAAACAAAAACCACCCTTGTCTCCCAAATGACAACCAGACATTAAAACCAAGCTCAAGAAAGAGAGAATACCCAATTATTTTCATTAAAAATGTTTTAGTCGGGCAGTGGCAGGGAATAGAATGCACATGTTCTAATAAATAAGCAGTAAACAACAAGGATCTTTTACAGGTATGATATGCATACATACATACATACAAGACATACCAAGCATTCTCAGAATGTAGAGACATTAAGTGCTTACAGTATATGCTTAATAAACTGAAATACTATTATTCAGAGTGTCCTGGTACAAGAGAAACACATAGAATGGAAATGGGGAAGCAGCCATCAGTTCTTCACCACGATCAAAAACCACAAAGCACTTAGTCCAGAGCAACCCCACTGAATAAAAGTGGCTTCAGAGTTACAGCGAATATTGGGTTAATGTCATTGTAATGGCTAATATGAACAAAGAACTTGGCTACACTGCAGTTTACCACTGTTAACAATGGCCCAGTGTTGGCCCCCAGGGGGTGTACCACATTTGAGTCCAATCCTCTATTTTTAACTGCTGCCAAAAGATAACTAGACCCCATGTTTACACATGTTCTATCCAGTGCTAAGAAACCTGTTAGTCCCCCACCACCACCACTTATCCCATTGGCTTTGCTTATTTCATTTTACATTGATCTGAGATCTTGTAAAAAGCTTTGCAATACTCGTGGTGAAACATGACAGAGAAAAGTGCCATAACATAAAATAACTCGTCCACCAAACAAGACCAGAAACCTGGTGAAAAATAGACTTGGTACAAAAATCACGTTTGTTCCAATTGGAATACGCAAAGGCAGCAGCAGAAAAGGCAAGGCAGGCTAAAGAACCTCCTAAACAACCCATACTAGTTCTGCAACCATGGTAGCTAAATGTGAGTTAAAATGGTTGCCTTCTCCATACATTTTTGCACTGTGTTGAATTTACAGGAAATATTTGCTCCATAGGATAGCAACCCTATCAGTGGGACTTCCTCCCATGTAACTGCGCACACGATTGCAGTCAAAGCAGTTTAGCCTCTTCAAACAGCACTGATACACTGATTCCCAAGTAATCATTTTCAGTAAACGATGCTGGTGGTATACTGATTAACTCAACTTCAGCTCTGGTCCAAACCATGGTAGATTCACCGTATTCACAAGCTCTAATAAAAGTCATAATATTGGTGGCTAACTGCTGGTGGTAGTATTGACCGAGCAATACCAACCCTAGGAGAAGAAGCTTCTGTCTACCATGGTGGCTGAAAGGAATGTGCCTACAACATGACCAAATACAACAGAGCCCAGCAAGTGCTATTTGCTAGTAACATAGGAGATGGGATTTGGGCAGGGCTGCTTATCATGGCATAGTATTACAGGCGAGGAAAAAGCTGCATCTGCCAAAACTGCATCTCCAACACAGTGATAAAAGGTATAAGAGCCCTGTCCCCGCTGGCATCTGTTCTTCTAACCTGCAGAATTTGCAAGCCTTCTGTCACAAACCACAACTTTGCCTCACAGTGGATAAATCGCACAGTGGGAGCATTAACTTTGGCTATCAACATTAGTTGAGGTGCACTTACAAGAGATTGGTTAAAATATTTTAAATTTCTAATAGCACTTCAGCCTTAACAGATGTTCATAGAGATTAGTTTTTAATTAACATTAAAGCCAGGGGAGGCACTCGAGTTTCAAGTACTTGTGAGAACTAAACTCATATTATTTGAACATTCCGGATAATCAATTAACTTAGCACGCCTCCAGGCAAAATAGACCGAGATGCTCAACAGGACCTTTCTGAGATGTCATCTTGATCATTTTAAAGTGCCAAAATATGTTTTAATAATCCTACAATAAATGTTAAAAATTGAAACTGAAATTAAAAATTAAAAGTTAAAGTTTAAATAATTTTTAAAAGCAATTTAGAGCATTTTAACAGCCCAATATAAATGCACCCCTATTCATTCATACTAATTTTGAATCTTCACTATGTAACTTTTTCACTAAAAGTGTGAAAAGTATCCACTGTTTTGCCAGTTTTTAAGCATTCTAAGTAGCAGATTATGTGGTAGTTCGTACAGGTTAAGGGGTAAACAGGCCTGTAGCCAGCTGGTGGTATGGTATGCATCTGCCACACCAAAAAATTCTTTCTGCCCCAGCCTCACTGACTGTTTTCACTCAACATTTTATAACCTGCCTCCCCTGACTTCTGTAATCTCCCCAAAAAATTCTGAGGCTGGTGACAGGCCTGGGGGTAAATAATCTGTACGATGTCATCTTTGTACTCTGGCTCCTGAATGAGGCAATTTTCATTAGTTCATTTTTGTGTGATTCATGTCTCAAATGCTCCAGTTTAGCACCAGGCTGCTATCTGGCAGGTTTCTGGAGACAGGAAAGCAGGAAAAGGAAGCCAAGAGGTGGTTGGAAATTGGGCCTTCTGTTATGGCGTTCAGGTTTCCCACCATTAGGGTTACTGGAAGTTGTTTTCTGGCAACATAGAACTGTTTTTTGTTTCTTGTTCTTTAAAAACTGCTATCTGTAAAGGAAAGGAGAAATATTGTTAATGTAAAATGATCAGGCTTTTCTCAGTAAGTGCTTACTGGCCAATTATTGATACAAAGACATAAAGCAACACAAATCTCCTGAGTGAGAAGCTGAGGTACATTCCATTATATATTCAGCATTTGATTTCACAGCTTCTTGTTTTTCAAAGCTGCAGTTTCTACCTTTTGCACATCTTTCCTGTTACATTTTGTTGTAACAAGAAAGATGTGCATATACTTCGTCAGAACGATTTTACAAATATCCAGACATATTTTTGGTGAAACACTGAAGGCCTGGGAATAAGGATTGGGATAAAGGGCATATAATTTATGACGTAGTGACACTGGATTTAAACTGGGACCCTCATTTTGCAGATATAGTTTCAACCCTATAAATAACTGAAGGTGCCCACACTGCTGCTGTCAGGTAATATATCTATCTGATTGCAGCCACAAATCAAGTAGCTGGGAAAATGAGAGCTGATTTACAAGGCCAGATTTCTTTCTCTGTCATGTTATTTATCAACTTTCCTACTGCAGTAATATCCCTTTTCATCTCTCTCCCAAGAATGATCTGAGGTACAACCAAGACAAACAGAACTTTATAGTGGCAGTTTGTGATGGGAATAAAAGTGGTACCAACTTATTTCAGTTTTGGTCTAGATCTCACTGAATTGGTAAACCTGCATCGGGGATGTACCTGGCCACCTGAAGACTGTTTTTACCTTTAAAGCTGCCAACAGGTGTGGTGAGGCATGGAGCACAAGGCTGTAAGAAGCCACCACTGCTGAACAACAAAGAAGAGGGGGCGTGTGTTTTTGCCAGAGAGAGATACAACGTTGTGCCGAGGCAGCAGGAGGCAACCACTCTGCCTCACCCTATGCTAGGGTGCTAACATAGCTGGCCAATCAGAAGTTAGGCATGGTGCTGCCAGAACCACCCCCTGCTGTCTCGTATCTCACTCTGATAAAGAGGATGGACTCCTTCCTCTCTCCTGTCACTCAGTGGAGGCAGCCTCTACCTCCCACACCTCGCCAGCTGTGACAGTAGCTTTAAAGGCTAAAAAGAGTCTTTACTGATTCAGATGGATTGAATGTTCCTCCATGCCAATAAACATATATATATATATATCCTTGCACACAGAAAACCAGAATATCAGGAAGAAAGCCAGACTACAACCCTTCTCCCCAACATCTAATTTTCTAAATACCAAGTGGGGGTGGTGATATGAAGGAGCCTTCTGTTGCATCAGCTCCTCTCTGAAGTGGTACAGCCCAGATACAGGTTTATTTACTATTTCAGTGAGAGCCAAAACAACATGCTATGTCAAACGCCGCCTAGTTTGGTACTATGTGCGAATATTTTAAATTGTTAATAGCAGGCTGCAAGGGTCAGGATCAGAAACATGGTGCATATGGAGGAGGGTTTCACTTTTCCCCTTGTGCCCCTGGTCCTGACAAAAAAACCCCTCCTGTCAAAGCTGCTCTTGTGCCTCGCAGTAGTGGGCGAGTTCCCTGAATGCCAATGGCAGCTTCCCAGAGTCCCAAGGTAAACTGCAGCTTCCGAGGGCACTTTCAGTTAGGACCATGCTGTGAAGGGAATGGGTTCTCTCTCTCTCTCTCAAACACACACACACACACACCCCGTATTTGCCTGAGTCTGGGTTGCTATTTACAATTTAAAAAATTAATGTGCAGGGCCAAACAACCCATTTTCACATAATGAATAGTTTAGCTCTGAGAACTAGCCTTTTGATAGGGAAAACCAAGTACCAGAAGTTTGAGAACAAAGAAAGCATATTTCATATTGACAAAGGATGGAGCGGAATGAACACAAAAGTCTATAACAATATCTGTCCTGTCAGAAATTACAGAGTAATACAGGGGTCTGTCCCATGAGAGGGTTTTTGTATGGTGCTTTGGCCAAG